>NC_049213.1:22425906-22523852 GCF_013347855.1 Anguilla anguilla
TTAATCTAAAGTAGGCAACAGGAAGTTCGGCATAAACACCTAAGAATGTTACCTTGTGCGAAATTCTGCTCAAGCATCCTGTTTCCCAAAAGGCATAGAGGCGACTGTCAAGTCAAAACACAGACGTGGTGTCTGGACTGAGGCATGCGTTCACCAGCGGGGCTTGGGGGTTTGGGCTGAGGTGTTGGAGGTGGTCATGGGTGAAGGCCCCAACCCCTTTAATTCCAGGCATTCTGGTGTTGACTGTCAGACGGCTTTGTGAAAAACACAATTCACCTTCACAAAGTCCTACATCTGCATCGAGGCATTGTCCAGCACATATTTGTACACGGAAAACACGTAAATGTCTTTTACGGTTATGGAATATACTGCAATGTTTTGTAAATATTTAGATTTTTTGGAAATGTATGGCATCAAATACTTACAGAAGAGGATTAGGGCCACGTGAAATTTTTTTTGAGTTCTGACTTTAAAGTCAGAATTCTGAGATTAAAGTCAGAATTCTGAGAATAAAGTCAGAATTCTGAGATTAAAGTCAGAACTCAGAATTCTGACTTCATTCTCAGAATTCTGACTTTAATCTCAATTCTGGATTCATGGTAGGACACATCTGTAAACCTTTCAGTTCAATTCAATTAGATTCAGTAAATTTCAGTTAATTGAAATTTAAATCAATCCACTTTATCTATCTCCAAGGGCTAGAGTTGGGTTGGAGCTTTGTAAAATGACAAGACTTTATGGAATATACACAAATACACAAAGCAGACAAGACAGCATATATTACAAAACAAGAAGAACAATAACCACACAACAGAGCATAGCTTTTAAAGTCCACCAAGTACAAACTAAAAATGGTCTTAACAAGTAAAATGAATGAATGAATGAATAAATAAATAAATAAATAAATACGGAGATTCCATTGTGTTCTTCCAGTTCAAAGAACCTCAGATTGACAGTTCCCTTTCATTAAGAGAGCATGTGATCCTGCCTACCCAGAACCCAGTGTATGGAAACAAGGTCGATTTCTTTTATCAGTAATATCAGCTGATGATCAGGTCTACAGCCATTCTGTTGAAGGGAAGGGGAAAAAAGTATTTCATAATGATGCAATTTTTCCATATCTGCAAAAACCTATTTCTCTTCTAAAGGAGAGAAAAACACATTTGCTCAGACAATACAAGGTTACCAGACAGTGAAGCTTTAATTAACTCCTCCTCAGTTTGGATAAATTCACCCTCACTCCGTCCTGGCTGTTATTCTGAGGTTCTGTTAATTATGTAACCTGGCTTTGAGTGGAGAGGGATTCAGGAAGAGAGTGGGGGGTTTGCTATCCCCATGAAGACAGCAAAACGCCCGTACTGTCCACTGCCTCCTCCCCCACCATGAAAGACCTCACAGGCAAATCCTCCTGGCAGAATGTCTGTGTTTTTATCAGGTGGGCGGGAAAATCTAATCTCCACCCCCCCCCCCCACCCCCCAGCCCCCCGCCCTTTGATAGTGTTATGACAAGCTTCACCATTAGCGCTTGACATTTAAAGGTAATCTAATCCATAACGGCAAGTGAGAAAAATGATTATGAAATCCTTTTTTTTGATGTTTTGGTGATTCAGAGGTTGTGTCAGAGGCTCAATGAAATCCGTGTCTGCTGTGTAAAATCAGAGCAGGCACAGATAGGGGGAATGCTGGTCCCATCGCTGCTGCTCATAAAAGATCATGCATTGAAATACAGTCTCAGCATCTCCTATTGCACTGCCTCAGCCTGTACCCCTGTACCCCTGCACTCTCACGGGGGTCACCTGGTCAGTGGGCACACACAGCCTGGTGTGTGCGTTACCTGAGCTGGTACAGAGCTCTCTCTCTCTCTCTCTCTCTCTCTCTCTCTCTCTCAGGCGCGCCTGAATCGTGACCAGGGCTGAAGGACAGAGAGGGAAGCAATCAGCCAGACTTCCTTACGAGGGCTGAGATTTAATTAGAGGGCTGCAGTTGGGGCGGGGGACGGAGCAAAGAGGTGGGCTTGGGTTCTGCTTGGATGCTTTTAGGAGTGTGTGTGTGTGTGTGTGTCTGCACGTGTACATCTGTCTGTGTGTGCCCATCTGTGCCAGTGTGTCTGCACGTGTACATCTGCCTGTGCGTGCCCATCTGTATGTGTTGTGTGTGTGTGTGTGTGTGTGTGTGTGTGTGTGTGTGCGTGTTGTGTGTGTGTGTGTGTGTGGGTGTGTGTGTGTGTGTGCATATGTGTATGTGCGCAGGCAGGAGAGTTTTTTGTGGGGGAGGCACAGGAAGATTGGAAAAAAACCACATCAGGATTCAAATTAGAGGCATCCTCCACACTGAGGCAACATTCTCTGCCTATCAGATTACAGCTTTATCTGCTCCCTGTTGTGATAATGGCCTGTGTGTGTTCCCCTTTCAGATCCAATAGCTTAGTGTTTGTACAGGAAATGACCAACCTTGCTCCAATCTGGACAAGACTTCCCCCATTTGCTTTACATATGAATGAGACTGCGTATTGGACGCCTCCAGCCGAGTTCAGATCAAAACCACGACAGCAGATGAGAAAAGAATGGCGAGTTTTCATTAAGGTCATTAGGATGTTACTCAGTAAAGACTCAGCCTGCATCAATCCAGCTGTTAAGTTAAATGAGTTTCCATAACAAGTTATGTTGGTTGAGCTATCTGTTGGTTGGTTGAGCGATGTGTGTCCTCTTTCAACACTGGAAAGATGTCACGTTTAATCTCAGAGACCTGAATAGTTCATCATTATAAAACTTGCAAAGTTTGCAAGAAGGGTATTCAGTAAATATTACATTACATTTCAGGCATTTCGCAGATGCTCTAATCCAGAACTCACACAGCTATTAAAAAAAAGATTTCATGTACCTTTCTCAAGATCACAGGTTCGATTCCCGCATAGGACACTGCCATTGTACCCTTGAGCAAGGTGCCTGCATTGCTTCAGTATAAAGTATATCCAGCTGTATAAATGGATGCAGTGTAAATGGTATGTAAAAGTTGTGCTTTCGCTCTGGATAACAGTGTCTGCGAAATGCCTGTAATGTAATGCACAACAGCAGTGTTCTACCCGAAATCTGCAACCTTTAGGTTACAAGCCCAGTTCCCTAACCATTACACAACACTGCTGCCCAAATATCCAGCTGTATAAATGTAGGATAAACATGCATGCTCTGGACAAGATCACGTGATGTGTGTTAAAATGTTAAGTTTACGGTATTAGAAGAGAAGAAACAGAACAGTGTGAATGTTCATAACACTCAGCACTGAGGGAAGTCTCAGCCCATTTGAGTGATGGGAGCTGGACTTGGGTCAGGTGAGATGGCCTGGGGATTCCGCTGATTGGTGGAGACATACATAGGTATACATGTGCTAATGTTGCTACTGGAGCCTGCTGTGGGTGTGAATTGGTGGAGGGGCATTACTTTCAGTTTGTTAGATTCAGTAGCCAGTTAACACATGTAGGAATGATGCTATTTGGCGTTCTGCTTTTAGGGGACATAAAGGATGCGGGGGTGGGAGGGGGGCTTAAACGCGACATTTCCATGACAATGAGGACCTCTCACAAATCCACAGAGATCCCCAATCACCTGCCTCTTTCTGGTGAGTTCTGAAAAGTCTTCCAAATTTTCACCTGCCATTCAAGTTAATTTAATCAGGAGGCAATTTGCACGCGTCATTGGATCTGTGCATTACTGTCAACAGCGTCAACAAGCCTGAACACACAAAACTGTCTAATACACCACACCAAGTCTCTCACCTTCACCTGCCTTAACAACTATTCTTCCGAGGACTACATGAAATCTATTAGAGAACTGGCCTAATCTATCCATAAAGTGGTCTGTGCTACACAGCCTTCTACTTAAGGGAATTCTCCAAAAATGCAGACACCCATTAAGATGAGGTCATCGACTGTCTTGCCTTAAAATGCAGGGTTGACAAATGAGCAATATCAAAACCGCTAGTTGGGCTATAAAGCTAAACATCTCTTAGATGTAAGGCATCTAAGGTACCACGTCTGCACAAGGTTGTGAATCAAGGCCCCTGGGAGACCTTAGCTAATATGATAACACCAAGGCTGTTTAATGTTAGCCTGGCCAATAAAAACCTAAAAGTACACCCCCCCCCCCGCCCCACACCCCCCGCTCCAAGTGAACTGAACTGCCTGTGCCTTTCAAGTGCTTTTTGGGTAATGACACTTGACACATTTCTAACTGATTAGGCTCCACTCCTCAACTTCCTGTGTTTATGCATGATACTGCTTTCATATTACAGTAATACACACACACTCACAACACACACACAAAGCTGTCAGGAGGCTCACTGCATCCAGTAAGCGATGAGTCACACAGAAACCCAGGTTCAAGTGTCCAGCGGATGGGAAGCACTAATTTAGAAAAGCCAGAAATCAGCCCAAACACAGAGACAGCATCATGCACAGGCCATCAGACATGAAACACAAACACAGAGACAGCATCATGCACAGGCCATCAGACATGAAACACAAACACAGAGACAGCATCATGCACAGGCCATCAGACATGAAACACAAACACAGAGACAGCATCATGCACAGGCCATCAGACATGAAACACAAACACAGAGACAGCATCATGCACAGGCTATCAGACATGAAACACAAACACAGAGACAGCATCATGCACAGGCCACCAGACATGAAACACAAACACAGAGACAGCATCATGCACAGGCCATCAGACATGAAACACAAGCACAGAGACAGCATCATGCACAGGCCATCAGACATGAAACACAAACACAGAGACAGCATCATGCACAGGCTATCAGACATGAAACACAAACACAGAGACAGCATCATGCACAGGCCACCAGACATGAAACACAAACACAGAGACAGCATCATGCACAGGCTATCAGACATGAAACACAAACACAGAGACAGCATCATGCACAGGCTATCAGACATGAAACACAAACACAGAGACAGCATCATGCACAGGCTATCAGACATGAAACACAATCACAGAGACAGCATCATGCACAGGCTATCAGACATGAAACACAAACACAGAGACAGCATCATGCACAGGCTATCAGACATGAAATACAAACACAGAGACAGCATCATGCACAGGCTATCAGACATGAAACACAAACACAGAGACAGCATCATGCACAGGCTATCAGACATGAAACACAAACACAGGCCACATGGACATCAATGGACCCACATGAATCTGCAGCCTTCAGCTTGTTTCAAAAGTGGGTGTGAAATGAGTGCTTGGCTCAAGCCACAGAGACCTCTGGGTGAAAAAGGGACACAAGAGCAGATGCTGTGCTCTTATGCACACACACACTCTTCCTAGCCACCCAGTCAGGTCATTGCTCATCTTGATTGATTGCCCCTTTGAAACCACACCCTGTGCTGGGCAGTGGACAACAGGCTCCCCAAAATGAGTCTGGTTTCTCCCAAGGTTTCTTCCTATATGTCATCTGGGAAATGTTTGCTTGCGACTGTCACTGCGACTGGCTTGCTCTGTGGGGCTCAGGCCAGGCTATACTGTGAGTTGCACCGTAACTATCCATCCATCCATTATCTATACCCACTTATCCTGGTCAGGGTCGCGGGGGGTGCTGGAGCCTATCCCAACATGCATTGGGTGAGAGGCAGGAATACACCCTGGACAGGCCGCCGATCTATCGCAGAGTGCCATGACTAATTATTTGTAAAACACACTACACAAATAAAATCTGATGAACTAATTGACGGCTGTTGGCATGTCTGAAGAAAGTGACTTTCAGAAAAAGAGCAGAAAGAGATCCAGTCAAACAGAATGCACAAGCAGACCCTCGTACCAGAGGCGGATCAGGCCTAACCTTTGGCTGCCAGGGGAAAAAGCGCACCAGATGACGAAGGTATTACATTACTTTGAAAGGGAAACAAGAGAGCAAACCAGTCCTTTGATGTCAGAAATAAAGCCCTAATGCTTCCCGCTTCGCAGAGCTCTGATGTGCTCCACACACAGCTATTTTCTCCCTCTTTCTGATTGGAAATCTATGTCTATTACATAAGAGTTACACTTTCCTTGAACTTCAATCTCCTTAATACAGCACGTAAATTACAGCCCTTTCGTCAGCCTGCAGAAAGGCCAGTAATCACTAAGTAGAACAAAAAAGGAATTTGGGTGGTTTGGGGGGGGGGGGGGGGGTGTTTCTAATTTTGAATTTCATTGCAAATTACAAAAGAATATTGGACACTTTCCTTTTCTAGCCATAAAAATGTTCCTGTGGCATTTAATTATGTGGCAAAAAACACACACACCTTGCAGAAGGAATATGAATGGGAAATAAGGGAAAGGGATACAAAACTGATAAGTTTTTAAAAAAAGAAAGAAGAAACAGACCTCACTTCTCAGATTATTAATGTTCCTCAAACGTATTTCAGGCAGCCATGGTATTAAACAGGTGTGCGACTGTGATATGGAACATTTTAATTAAAAGAGCTGTTACCATTAACATTACCATTACATATATATATATATATATATATATATGAGGCCTTCAGAAATGGCATGCACCAAACACCCACCCTTTCAAGTTGTTCAGGTGCTCCAGTTTAGTACACACTGGGGATAAAAATGTCATCGATCTAGATATAAAGCCTGGCCCCATTCTCTTTGACAACTTAACAATGGAGGTCTCATTTGATATAAGAAAAAAAAAAAACAGGTCAGATCTAGAATGGAAAAGCACATGAACTATTCACTTTTACCCACAGACCAAAATCGGGCTGGAGAGAAGGGGGTACAGCACGTGCAAATGCAGGATTTCATTGTGGGGGTCCAGTTCCACTTACAAATATGCGCTTTCTTTTCTTCTAGAGTTAGTCTGAAATGGACAGATTCTGAATCCACGAGGAGGGCTCACATACATCCTGTGAACCGGGTCTGGATCTGTCAGTGGGTTTTTGGGTCAGTATGAGTTTAGAGGGGCAGAAAAACCAGCACACACCGCAGGTTTCCAGGACCAGGGTGGGCCACAACTGAGCCACTGTAGCGTGTACCGGGGCTAGGGTCACTGTTTGTTGATAAAGTTCAGCTTTGTAAAGTGGTCTTCAAAGAGTAGCATTAAACACCAGGGCAGCCTTTACTGTTAGCTGGAACCAAAATCAAACACAGGACCCTCACTAACTGGGTCAAATAGGGGGGAGACAGGCGTACTGCACAGGCCCATTCTAAAAAAAGAGAGCTTCAGTTGTCCATGCCAAATTATCCTTTCATCTCCTTCAGAGAAGAGGAAATAATTACTATTTTATTTTTTTAAACAGAATTAAACTTTGAGAGTATAAGAGAAGAACCCAAAAAAACGTAAAACATGGAGGGCCAGAGTGTCGGTTGGATTTAGGTGTGTATCAGAACTGAAGAACATACATTTCAGGAGTTAAGTGGCTAGAGTCCACATAGTGTACCTTGTTTTCAAGGCCTAATCTGGCTACGGATTGAAAGGAAACCTGCAGACACTGTGGCCCCCATGACTGCAGTGAGAGATTCCTGCACTGGGGTGTAGGTAAAATATCCCATTTAAACTCTGCCTTTATTCCGCTCGGTTTGGAGCATTTAAGAAGATTAAAAGAAAAGCAGGTCAAAGCGCTCTGTGTGAATCCCTGCAGCGTGTGAGTGCTCTCTCACGGGGCCACTCCAAAAGCCAAGCTGACCCTGGAAACAGCAGAGACTTCAATCTGACATAAGTAGAAAAAGGGAGCCACAGCTAGGCTTTCCATATTAGCTGGTTCACCCCACATTTCACCCAAAAATAGTCTGTCCAGTTCAGGATGCCCTCGGTACCATCCCAAATTTTACCTTCAATTGATGAGTTACAATGCCCCACCCACTGACAAACTAAGCAGGTGTCTGAAAAACCAAACTCCTTCATTGTGCTCTTGTGAAATAACCGAAAAAACATTAAGGTTGCTATTTGATTACAGTTTGCTACAAATGTAATGAATCTGATAGCACTGCCCCCACCCCCAGCGTGTCAGGCAAGGCAGTGCTGGCAGCCCCAGTGCTGTTTCATGCATTTTCTGTGATGACAAGACTAAGATAGACATGGCCTCCTGCGCCCTCCCCCCTCTGCCTCATCCTCCTCCTCCTCATCCTCCTCCTGCAGCAACAGGCCTGCACTGTTTACTCTGAGGAGAACCATCTGTTCCCTGGAGGCAGGATGAGCAAGGCGGCCCAGAATCCCTCTCTCTCCCCCTCGCACGCGAGGCCCCCTGGAATGCTGCCCAGCACACTGACACCACCGACAGCAGACAGATGGACAGAAAGACAGACAGACAGACAGGGCTTATTTTAACAACCTGCAATTTTCACCCCCACCTCTCAGGTCTGCAAGAAGGAGCACAAAAATTCAGACACGCCCCGCTCCTGACCTTGAGTTCACCATGACACCTGACAGCCGGTTCACGCCTACAAAACTTGGCGGGGGGGGGGGGGGTGTGGTGTTGGGGTATCTCCACAGTGCCCTCTCCATTCTCACGCTGTACATGACATACATTGCATTGCATCAATTTGGCAGGCACTCCTGTTCCTAGCAATGTACAGAGCAAGAGAATATTAATGCATCCACCTGACTTATATTAGAGCAGCCAGGGTCTATTACACATGAGCAGACAAGGTACTGTAAAGCACCACCTACCCTACAAAAATCCAGCAAAAACCGACTGATTTCACTGTGCATGACTCTTCCTTAACGTTTACCACAATGCTTTCTCTGGAGAGTTCTGACAGGCTTTTTTGGGTCATATAAACAGGCCTGTCCCCAGTGTGCAGTGAGGTGCAGTGTATGGTTAGGAAGGGACTGAGACTGTGGCTTTCCCTCAGCCTCTACCATGGGTTTTGTTTTCCAGGCCTCATCTTTGTGTTCCTGTTTCCTGTCCAGTGAAATGTGTGGAGTCAGGAGACAGTGAGGGCATCGACGCCCTGTGCCTACTACCAACCGCACATCCCTGCTCTCTGTGAGCTCTGCTCTCACTGCTGGGGGCCAGTGCAAGGAACAGTGGCCCCCTGGGCCCCTTCCTTAAAACTGGCACATAAGATCACTGATACTCACACAAATGTGGCACACCATAGTGCTCATCCACACAGGCTGCCCAGGCTCGGGCCCAAACCAGATCTCAGTTTTGGTTTAACATTTTGACCAAGATAAATAGCAAAAAAAAAAAAAAAATTAAACAGAATAATGCAGAACAAAAAAAATTAAAAAAGAATAAAGAATCTGCAGTGTTATAACAATTGCTCTTCTCTTCCTTGCATGTTTATGGTGGTTAGCCTTGGCCCAAGGACCCCACACAGACCCCTGCTAAAAAATCAAGGCCCTACCACAAGTTGTTCCTCTGGCTCTGCGTCGTACACATCAGGCCCCAACGCAGTGCAGCGGGTAGGGAACCAGACTCGTAATTCAGCAGCAGGCTTGGTGGAGCGCTGCTGTTGTGTCACTGAACTACGTCATTAGAAATGAATTGTTTCGAATTTTCAGCTGTATAAATGAGTCATACGGAAAAAGTAATGTGCATCAGTCATGTCTAGATAGGAGCGTCTGACAAAACACTGAATGTATTCCAAATGTACACAGGCTCATTTACTGCAATAGACTTGCACAAGCAAGTTACAGGTATGCATTTTTTACCCTGAGTAAAGGGGGGGGGGGGGTACGGGGGGCATGCCAAGTTTATTTATAAAATGCCATCTCTGGTCTAATTTGAGGCTTCCGTCTCAGGAAAGCTTGTCCCAGAGCCCCATTCTCCGCCTGCAGAACACAGGAAGAAAACCCTTGACCCACCTGTCCAGGAATAGACCCGCTGACAGACTGGCAACTCAATCATCCTGCAATAATCTCTCTTTTCTTTAGTTCACCAAAATCTTGTTGCACTTATCTTTATTTTTGGATTCAATTACATGATCCTGGATATCATTCTGCAGGGGCCATTCTGTAGCCAGCCACCTTCTGAAAACATCCCCACAGAGTTTGTGGATATTTCATAGACAGTTACCGTCCAATAGCTGCATCAGATTCAAGCCTACATTTAATATCGGCTGAGAACAAGAGTACACAGTCATGAGATGGCCAGTACTGTGAGTTATCTTTAATACTTAATGTTAGAGACCTTCAATCACCCAGTCAGGTAAAGTTTTCAAAGGCAGCTTTAACTGCACAAGCAAAGGAACCAATAACCATAACATTCCAGCACAAACCTCTGTTATTAAGATTAAGAAATGAGACCAAGAAAACGTTTGTCCCTTTAAATATTATCTGCCTAGAACTACCAATGAAATTTAGTCAATGGGCCAATGGGCTAACTTAATTGTACGATTTTAAGACAAACAAATAACAAATAACAAATAACTAAAGAAAATAAATAGAAGCTCTGTGGCCCAGCTAATAACAAAAAGTGCTAATGGTTATGGAGAAAATGTCCAGCAGAGTAAATGAATTGTGTGCAACAATGTAGAAAACGCTGTTGAAGTCACTCTGGATAAAAGTGTCTGCTAGTAAATGTACCGGTAAGGGGGGCCTTGTTTCGGGTCACTATAGTCTGGTACATACTAATCTGCTTGTGGAAGTTGTGAAAGTTCACAGCGAGTGAAGGTGCCATGCATAACAGCCAGGCAGCAGTAGAATAGGGAGAGGCAGTGCACGTTTTTAAACAGGGTGTAGTGTGTGTGGCTGTTGGAAGCCGCTTACTTCTGGTGACACAAATCAGCAGTGCAAGGATTCCAATCGTGGCCTTGGAGAGCTGGTTTGTTGTTACTCAATATATTGATCAATTAAAGTATCTGATTAAACAGTTAATTCACCTTACCTGGTTTGCATGCTTTAGAGCCACAAAACGAGGACGGCTGAGTAAATTGAGTAATTAAAGCTGCTGATTATGCAGTTACAGTACCTACAGTACGAGTATGACTGAAAATCAGGACACCCTGTGGGTCTCCAGGACCAGGGCTGGCGACTGCTGATGCAGTGTCGTGCAGCAGGGGTTCGGGTCTCAGGCTAGAATTAAACATCAGTCCTGCCTTTACTGCTGCCCAGACTCAAAATCAAACAGGGGCCCCTCACAAACTGGGTCAGCCAGCCATGTGGGGAATGGGGCCAGTGACTGGTGTCTGAAGGACAGGAAACTGATCCCAGACCAGCCGCTGTCAGCACCACCTGCTCTCCAGCGCCAACGGGACCCCAAGCTCAAAGGAGAACGTGGGGAGTGAATGTGGAAGCTCATGCCCTGCAGAGTACGGGGGTTTAACCTCCCCATTAAGTGCTGAGTAACAATGAAAAGCAGTGCACCCTGTGGCTCTCCGAACCCCTGGCACTCACAAGCCCCCCCTCTCCCCCCCCCCCCATTGGGGGCCAGTCGTTCTTTCAGGCTTCCTGCCCCATACACAACTCCAGCCCTGGGGCCCAAATCTCAGGAAACCCTGGAGAGGTACCGGAGGCCTGCTTTTCAGCACCTCTCTCACAGCCAGCACACAGTCTGTACCTTTTAAAAAAAGAATCAGTAGATGTTACAGGACAGCGGTAACACTACACGGCGCCTCCTGCTGGGGGTGCAGTGTCAGTGATGGCTGGGGCAGAGGGAGAGGCTGCCTCAATCAAACCCCCAGAATGCACTGTTCTCACACTCCCACTCCCAAAGGACACGCCCTTACCACACAACCATAAATCTGGAGAATCTATAGTATGTATATGATAAATGTAAACAGGTTATAGATTCAACAGATAAAATCCCATGGAGTCATGTGCCTGCTCTTTAAGGGAAAGACTAAAAACCAGATTGAGAGCTGGGAGAAAAAATATGATTTCGCTCATATTTCTTGCAATATGCCAGTCAAACACTGCCCAAAATACAAAGTCATATTTTAAACTAAATAAGTTCAAATTCAAAAAATTCACTGCATAGCACTGCTTTAAAAATGTCTTTGTTCCTTTCTCACTTTTGCTGTTGTCAGGTTGAAACTCCTTGTTCAGATACATGTTTGTGTGCTTAAAGGCCCAGTTTGTTGTTACTCTCTCCAGTGGTGAGTTCTTCACTCATCGTCATCCTGTGTCTTTCAGCACGTCTGACGAGGATGCTGATAACAGCCAAATTCAGCCTCAGACAGGTATTCTCACCTGTATGAGAAACCTCTTAGCAGGTATACAATTACACAGCTCACAAGTAAAGCAAAACTATATGTTACATATCCTCCCTGAAAATAATTTTTTTACCAATAACTGTGTCAGTATTTCACTTTTCAAAAACACCCATGTCATGTTCAAACATTTTAAATCTTTTCAAGAGGCTTTCAACAGCTTTAAACAAAAAAACAAAGAAAAATCTGGTGATTAACATTGTTTTTGTGTAAAATCTCTTTAACCACCCCTGTACTGGGAGCATTTAGCAGTGGCTAATAACAGCTTTGCTGCAGCCATAAGCCATGAGAACAGCACTATTTACAACCATGTATTAATCCCCCCACCTTATTTCAGAGATTCATCAAAATGATGCAGTACAAATATCCTGGAAAACAGATGAATCAGTTCCCCCACAGTAGAGATTTATCCAAACACTGCATTAAAAGCACTGAGCAGCCGCGTCACAAATCATGATAGGCCTCAAACTCAAAGAATCAGTTGGACAGAAAAGGGGTGTTTGTGCTCAGAATACGAGGGACTAAAGGTGGACTAAGGCCCTTTCTGTTCCTGTCTGTGGAACTCCGTACCACCTCAGGCATGAGACGTGGAAATTTGTGGTGATTTTTAAAATGCAACTTTCCTTTTTGACTGCTTTCAAGTAATTTATAGCAATTAGCCTTGCCTGTATTTTGCTGCCTGTTTTTACCTATTCAGTGCTCTGGGGCATCTGGGTGTGAAGCTCAGTATATATAAATAAAATTGATTGATTGACTGATTGATTTATTGATTGATTACAAATAGGGTCAAAAGGAGGAGAAAATAGAAGACGTTCAAAAAGGGAAATCTAGATGGGAGGAAAGGATCTATGACATCAGAAAAACCAACATCAGATTATTTTACTCATATATGAAAAACAGCCAAGTAGTTCAGGGCTGGGCGGACTACTCCACAGAACCAACAGTGAAAAGCTCATTATTTTGCAGGTCGTGTGGCATGTATCCTGGCCATTGGACTGATTTGATTTTAACTTTGCACTAGCTAGCTATTGCTAGCTCTAGTGGTGGCTTGCTTACCATGTAAAAACCACCTTTTCGTCATTTTGGCTATAAGTATCTATATTGTACATTTTAAATAGGTCAGAAGAAAGAGAGAAAGAGGATGAGAGTGTGAAGAATTAGTTTTTCCCCCCAAGGGAGCAAGGCGAGGGGTGGCTGGGATTTGGGGAGGTGTGCTTTGTTCCCCTCCCAGTCCATCCTGTAGGACAGGACGCTGGGGCTTGAGAGCAACCTGCTGTCCACCTGTGCAGCTGTGCAGTTTTTTCCAGACGGTTTAGGGGGTAAAGGCCTCAGCTGCTCTCTTTACTGCCTCATTAAAAAACAGCCTATTCGACATGTCCATTCAAAAGCCTGACTGCAGGGGTGTACGTGTCTGAGCCGTGACTGGGCCTAACACTCCTGTTTGAATTTCCAGTTCAATTTTTTTTTTTAAACAACAAAATCTGTGGAAAATAACAAGGAAATACAAACTGCCAAAGCTGTCTTTCTACAGGGTGTACACTGTGTTCAGTACACAGTCAGCTTGTTCAGTATACAGTTAATGCAACTTTTCCTTTGGCATCACTGCATCTTCAAAATCAGATGCACAGTGGAGCACTTCCTCTGCTAGTGTCAGATGTCAGGCAAGCTTGAAGGAACCAAAACAGCAACCAACAAACAGTTTTGCTACCTCCATCTTTCCCCCCTCTCTTTCTCTCACAAGATTTCTCACTCTAACCCTTCTGCCATCTCCAACCCCCCCTCTCTCTCTCCCTCTCTGTGTCTGTGCTGGACAGGAAGAGCCTTGAACCTGGGCACCTCGGGCCAGGTGTTGCGGGAGGCTGCTGGCCCTGTGAGCAGCAGGACAGATGGAGCTTCAGGGCACAGTTACTCTGTGGCAGTGACCCGATGGAAGAGGAGACCCTGGCCATCTGCTGACAGACATGGACAGGATATCTAGAGCTGCTGGCCGTGGCCTGTACAGCAGTGATCCATACACCATCTCTGCTTTCAAGCTCAGGTACTTCAGTTTTAATCCACTGAAGGAGATTCAACTCCTGACCTTGCACTAGCTGCTCTTACATGACCACACCTGCCCTCGTGCCTGAATACGCTCTTGGTTTTTCCCAGACAGGTAGCAGGACTTGCCCAGGGCTTTGCTGACATTTTGGCAGAATCCACGGCAAATTACAAACGCGCTCTGACTTTCAACATAGCAAGACAGCCTCACTAGCAAGTGAAAAGCTCTTGGAAAATGATGGGCGCCCACAAAACTTTAAATAGAAAGAGTACAGGTGACAGAAAGCATAATGCCTATGCTAAATTATTTTTATATTTTTATTTTGTTCACAGTGTCGAGGTACAGCTACTCATTGAAACACTTTTTTTTTGTTTTGTTTTGTCTTTGGTCAGATCTAATTTAAGCATTATAGCATACACCAAAACTGAACTACAAAGAAATAAAGTACAGCTTAAGAGATGTCAAAATTAGTCTAAATTATAGTATCAATTTTTTAAAATTTCCATCTCCATCCACTGCACTCTATGATTTTGCTTCTTAATAAATGGCCTAGTGCTCCTCTCAAACATCTGCTTTTAAGCCATGCGTATTTTAATCACAAGCAGGTGTGCAGTTTGCACTAATGAGTCATAGGGTCTGACAGACAATTAGCTGTTAAGGCAGACCTGATTTATTACACACAGAATGGGTTGAAAACAGAAGTTCTCTATCAGAGACTGAAGAGGAGACCTTCAACTTTACAAACTTTACGCAATACAGTCAAGGGGGGGGGGGGGGGGGGGGGGGTGGAGAAACACAGTAAAGCACTTATCCTGCTGTCATACATCAAAGAGTGGTGCAGTGCTGCTCAAGGAGCCTTGTGTTTCTGAAGAGTTCAGGTTGGTTTCAGCTGAAATGAAACACTCAAGTCAAAGTTCTCTGGTTTCCATTCGCTTAGAGTGTCCTACTGATGCAAGATTGCACTGTGAACATGCAATGAGCACAGCACCAGAGGGGAAAAATTATTAGCCCCACGCAATTAGCCTATACTTCACAGCATCGATCATCTCTCAGCACATTACTGTGTATGAACAGAGCGGGTGGCAGCCGCAGATATGCAGCCGGGAGCATGTTTGTTTACCACAGGCCCCTAATAACGATCAATACTGATAACGATCAGTGTGTTTTCCACATCACTGTCAGGAGTGGGACACCAAATGCAGAAACAGTAGTGCTGCCACCCCCCCCCAAAACTCCCCCACCCCCGTTCCAATTTCATTTAGCCGACAACCCCCACAGCCCACCCAGCTCTGTTGATATCAGCCAACTGGTTCAATACATGGCGGTCAGTTGAGCAGTTGAACAGAAGCGAAGCAGGCATGCGTTCCCTGCTTATGCCCAAGCCCCCGGCCTTAACCACAGCCAAGCCATCCCAGTCTAACTTGTGTAGGGTGACAAGACTGTGCAGGACCATCCCATATTTTCACCCTTCAGTCGACGGCCCAACAAGGTCAGATTGTTTCTTTCGAATTATCAAAAATATAATATTACAAACACCACCAATCCCTCCCCTTTCCCATTCAACAACATCACCACCCCATTACCCTTTGTGTAGCAAACTTTTACATTGATAAATTAGCAAATTAATCAGCCAAGGGGAAAAATCTGTTCTTTCAGTTCAACAACACAGAAACAAAGATATAGTTTTCTAGTTGGCAAGGTTATGGAAATACGATTTAATATTTTTTCACATATCAAAGTTTTCTGGATCATAACTCACAATTCCCTAACATTTAACAACACTCATCAAAACCACCCCAGCAAAAAAAAAGCCATCACGCAGAGAAACAAGTCAAAGTACTGAAATATTAGTGTTAGCGATGATTTGCTGGAAACTTTTGGCTTGGTGTGTAATACACAAGAGGAAAGTTCCTTTAACTTTTGCCATTTGTTAAATGAAGGCAAATGTCCACGCTACATTTAAATAAAAAGAAAGAAACAGCCTACTGAAATCCCCAGAACAGGCTGGTTATATATAACCACAGCCAAAGCAAAAAGAACATTTCAGTCGGATGAAATTTGAAGTCATTTGAGTCATCAGTAATGCGAGGGCAAAGTTGGCCAAGAACAATGGTCAGTGAGACATCACACTGCGAGCATTGTCTCACTGAAATACTGCCCCAAACGCACAGGGGACAGTGTCACCACCGCCCACCCCATTACACAACCACAGCCGTCATTGTTCACCGACGGTCTCCATTCCGGAACACCCATGATCACTTGATGCTCTACGCTGCTGACCTCATGCTGAAAAATGAAAAAAAAGAAAAACCCAGGGGAGGGGAGAAAATGTCCCAAAGCAGATTCCAGAACGTTCCTGTGTGGACACGCAGGGAAGTTCAACAGGTATAATCCATTGTTTAAACGGCAGGCCTTAGGTTTATCGTCTTGTGTCGTCTGGAGTGAGGAATCTGCTGTTTGATTGGCTCTCTTTAAAGAAAGCAGCCAGCTTAGTCGATGTAGCAGGCACAGAACGCAGAAGTTAGCACCTACGGTACGTTATTGTTTTCAGAATTCATCGCCATCAAACTGGATTTGTAATTTAGGATTTCACTAGGGAAGGGATTCGCCATCAGGTGCTCTTAAAAATGTGCTAAAGAATAGGCAGCAGTTTATGAGCCAGGGAACGCAGCTTGTTATGCTGCAGCACTGGGTCACATGGATGAAAGAGCATTTGGTCACAGAGTTAAGACACACTGTATCATTTTAGCCCTCATTCTGCAGAAGGGAGAGACATCCACCGTGTGAGAATTTCAGGCATAAAGCTTTCCCACAGATGAGCACCGGTGAAGCTTCTGTGTGAGCCTCTACATGTGGCAGGTTCAATCTTTTGGGGGCCAGACTATGAGAAAGATGTGGAGCAGAAATAACCAAACACCAGATAGCACTGGTTTGTACAGCCAGTTCTGTCTGCTCAGTGTGATAATAACACCACAAACACATTCATCCAGGCTTGGCAGGTGTCCCAGACTCCTGGTAATTTACAGATAAACTGGATATGTAATTAATGTACACTCTACACCTCTTTTCTGCACCAAATGAGGTGGGACGGAATGTTGCGAAAGGAAATTAAAACAACAAAGGTTGGAAAATAAACAAAATGCTCCCTTAGTACAACGACTCCTCTGATTTTTAACATGAGAAAACTAGAGTCCAGATGCAATCTTGCCTCTTTATTGAACTTTGAATAACAAAGTTATACAGTTTTACTGTAATCACACAGCACTGATACCATGGGCCTATGGAACAGATATCCTGTTGTATGAAGGCTCATAATGGCTTCACATGGACTAATGTGTGCCACCAGCAGTTTCATGCTGTAGAAAGCCTGGCTTATGATGAGGGATGCAAAAGTCCATGCATAAATAAACCCTGTGCTTCTTACATCACACATTACTGGAACGGAATGCCTGTCCCTTCTAGTTCACCAATTACCCAAGAAACAGCTGTCTCTCTCTGAGGCTTAAAGGGGAGAGATGGGAATGCACCTGGAGGGGGGGGTGGGGGGGGGGGGGGGAGGCAGATGCTTCCCTCCTCCATGTATAATGGAGAAAGATTGCATACCATTAATCTTGCATCCATCTCCAGGATTCCAAAGAACTCACAGACCCACACTGTTGATTAATACACAGCCTTTCAAATGCCTGACAGACACCCCATGAACCCCAGCGTTTCACCTGCTAAAATCCTGATTTGTATGGGTGGATTTTCTGTAGAAGTGCAGGTATACATATATCTTGCTTGAGATTTAAACTGTGTAGGCTCATCTATCATAGGCTGACATATTCCATCCTGAAACTGTTTGGTCGTGATTCCAGTTTCATAAACAATGCGCTACTGCTTTCAATAGCAGGGGGGGGGGGGGGGGGGGCTTTGAGATCAGCATAGAGCAGTGAAAGGCTTAATTAGGGGGCCTAATGACTGTGGTACATCAAGCCAATAACTCAAAGCTAGAGTGACCATCTATTTGTCTGGAGAAATGACTCAAAACTAGAGTGACCACCACCTTATCTGGATAAATTTGGATATAATTCAGGATGGACATACAGCACTAGATATACCCACACAGTCCCAAACAGGTCCTCTAGCTATGTGAAAAAAAAATTATGCTCAAAGACAAAAGAGTCTGATTTTTAAACGTATTTTAATAAACTATCTTATTTATAAATGTGTTTCTGAAGAGCATGCAAACATAAATATAATTCCTGACACCAGGCCTGTCAGTGCAGGATGGCTTCCCCCTCTACATCTGGGTTCCTCACTTAATTTCTTCCCACGGGGGAGTTTTTCCTGGTCACTGTTTGAGTGTTCTCTTTTCCCAGGGGGGAGCTTTTTTCCCCTCACTTGCTGGGGGTTCTGGCTCAGCAATGGCCAATTTTTTGTATTTCCTGTTTTTATATAAAATGTTTTTGTGACAGTGTCTCTGTAAAATGCATTATACAGATATAATTGAATTGCATTGAATTACCACAAATGATCTCAATCCAAGAAAGGCTGAGTCTAATATTGACTTAATGAAGCAACCACATAATGCAGTGCTGTGTGTTCTACAGTACACTCTAAAGTATATTACTTCCCAGTTGGTTAACTAATTCACAATGGGTCTTCAGGATTGTACATGCTGAATCTTTGGTAGACTGGCCCTCATTGCTTCCCATCACATTGCCCAATTGAAAACTAACAACATATCATCTAGTGTCATCTGCTTAGTGCTCCTGCACCCTTGAGAAACAAGAACTATATCCTACTTCAATCCCAGCAGTGCAGTCAAGCTGAGCCTCTCCTTCCAGCTACCAACTGTAGTCTAATTGACTGGCTTTCAAAACCAACAACCAATCAGGTTTCAGAACGTCTGAAACAGACCGCAAAAAACAACAACAATATAGACAGGAAAAATCAGGTGGTTCTATTAATACCCAAAAATTGCTTCCCGAAAATTGCTTGTTGTGGGAATGCTGTTGCTCGAGAGTAGAGAGCAAGGGAGAAAAGCCCAGTAAATTGCCTTTCGAATGGAGGAGCTGTTGTGTGAATACTGATAACCGGTCCCTCATATCGAGAGCGCTGCACAGGTAGACATGCAGCCTATTTAACGAACCGTTCCCTCAGCCGCTTTGCACCAATCAGCACCAACACGGTGTTAGGGTGGCCTTTCAAAGGATAAAAATAAGACATGGAGCTGATGGGGAATAACCAGCCGTTTACGAGAAATGTTGTGTTTGGCTATTTCCCGTTCCCCCCAACCCCCTAACCCCCCCCCCCCCCCGCTTTCAGACGCCTTTGTGAATAGAACATATAAGGAGCCCAGATGACAGACGTAAACACAGCCATTAGAACTGAACAGGAACTGAAAATACTGGAAATAGCACATAATTCAACTGTTTATTTGTCTCACATTCAAACATATTGTGCCCCACATTAACCAAACTCATTGCACATAGCTATACATACTATAAACCAGCAACAAATTTGTGTGACTCAGTTTGTTTACTGTTGAGTGTAAGTACAAGTATTTTTTATCTCCAAAGGCATATTGTATACACCTTGAAAAAGTAACCCTCTAAAGATAGATTATACCTCAGCTGGGTGACTCATGCTCTGTGTTGTGGATTAATCAGTGTTTTTCCAATGCCACATGTTCTTCGGTAGTTAATAGAGCAGCTTAATGGTAATCATGCTTTCCTGATGTTCTGTGCAATATCCCAAGCGTGTATTATTACATACCCAAAGCCCCAATATTAAATCATGCTGCGTAACAAAGACCTCTGCGCACAACTGAACTTCCCAATGACTGTGGGCAGTAGGTATACGTGGTGTCATGGCAACAAGCCTTTAGACTCACATTGATGTCCAGACTGCACAGGCTCAGGGCGTCGGCCTCTCTCCTCCTCTGTTTCCTCTTCTTCTGTGAAGACAAAAGAGGATAAAAGACACTGAGTCTGAGTGTACATCCAACTCCTTTTCCCGTCAACAGGAGGTGCGAGAGGTGATGGCGAAACCTTTTTCTTCATGCAGAAGTGTATAACTTGTGTAAGAGTTCCAGTACGCAAATTACCTGCAACACCGTCTCCAGAATCCCCCCCCCCCACATACACACACACACAGAAACGTGTACATCCTTCACTTTCATTTCACTGAATTTAAAAATGACAGGGCGCAATCAGACTTTCTCTCCCTGGCCTTGTTTGCAGGCTTGTACAGCACCTCTGTGATCCAGCACTCTGTTTCCATCTTCTGCCTGAAAGCTTTCTGGATATTTTCAGTCCTTTACTTGCTGCATAATGTGCCCTAGATAACACTGTTGAAATACACCGCTTTGGGCCGATAGAGAGAGGGAATGTTGTGAGAACGCAAACAACCACGTTTCTTTTTTTAGCTTTGAGTGCAAAACTCAGCTCACGTGCCTCGGTCGCCTCGAACTGCTGATGCTCAGGCACGAGAGAGAACGCACAGTAACAATACCGTTATAAAAATACTGAAACTGTGCACCGTTTATTAATGTTTATCTCTCGGTTACATTTTTCCTTGTTTTGGTGAAAATTTTCTGTTTGCTTACTTCACATTCATTTAGCAGACGCTGTTATTCAGTACAACTTACAATGTATGAGAACATTGTGTTAACTTTAAATTAAAAAAAGGTTTTTCAATATTTATATGTAACAGTGACAGATATGTCCATTTCACATCTGTTTTACCAGTAGTTCCAAGAACAGGAAATGTTTTAAAAAACTATTTGCACAGACGTACTTATATGTGAAACATTCCCAGACCAACATGCTTATATGTGACATAATTTATGTACTAAATGTGTGAACCATAATACAAATACATATAATATAAATGTAATATAATGTAATACATATAAACATAAAGACAGAGTCAAACAGCTAAAAACCATATAAAGTCATAAAGCATGCTATAACAATTTAAACAAAAATAATTCCAATATTTGGGGCTAAAAAGGCGCCTGCTTATCAGAAGCTAAAAAAAAAAGACCTGGGATATGACCAATCTGTGGAATATGTCAGAGCTCCAGACCTAATCAAAGCCTTTCTACATGGTGAGCCTAATTTCCCCCTGCAAGACCAATCACTGGAGATTTTAATGGACTCAATCTGCCTTGTGATTTACACAAACACTGGTGCTATTAAAGGCCCTGAATGGACCTGATGATCTCAACTGATACCATCCTGTTCTGATTTTTTTTTAGCCATCCCTTGCTCTGTACAGTGCACGCGGTGAATTAACAATTTCAAGTACGTTTATTCGCCACAGTAACCAGCATCCATGGCACTGCTGAGCCACAATGCCAAGCCAGCACACACTGCTGCACGGTTCAGCCAATGAGCTTCCACAGAGCAGCTCGTTCCAGCCAAGGAAAGCGGTTACAATCAGCTGCTGAGGGTGTCATCATGGAGGCACCATGAGCTGGTAGAGAGAGAGCAGGTCCACTCACACCGAAACCAGGGAGAGACAGCCGTGACTAATATCAGAGAGTCGGTGGTGGGCGAAGGGTTGAGCGATCACCTACGCTCTACAGCAGGGGGGCACAATATGTACCATCAGCATTTCATTGACAACATTCCTGATATGGTCATGAGATAGGGCTGTAGCTGATACACATGTATTCTTGGTGAAAACGTTTTACCATGACTCCAACCAAACTGAAGTACTATGTCTGTACCAATCATTTCTCGCTTACTAACAAGGACACGGGTCAGAGATCAATCTCAAAGTCGCAAAAATGCAAAGTGGGTGTGCAGCAGTGTCGGAGAAAGGACTTGAGGCTACAGTTTCGCAAAAAATTGCGGCTAAGATACAAAAGCTACACACGGTTGCTGAACCAGTGATATTAGCCATATGCAAAGTCATTATGCGTACAGTGTCAGATCAACAACCTGCAAACGAAATCACAAAGCTTCCCCCGTCAATATCAGCAGCCATTAACATGGATCAATGTCTGGCGATATTGAAAGCGTTGGTTCACCCAGTGGATATTTTTGCTAAGTGTGCTGCGTGTGAAAGAAGGTTGGCAAATGCTACAATATAGGGCTGAACCAGCAACGGTGTTTACAGCTGCTTAGAAAATTAAGCCAGAATAATTGAACAAAATTCAGCATAACACACCAGCCCCCCAGGAATGGAGCTGTGTGGACTGTGTACAAGGAACTGCGGGCGTCAAAACCATTTTGCCAAAAAGCTCCGGGTGGACTTTGGTTTGTCTGATCCACATAAGGCCATAGTAGCAGCCCCAGGCACATAGTCCCCTCCCACATCAATTCCACCCTCCCAAATAACTTCAGGGTACGTACTTACGCCTGACTCACTTACAGTACTGGAACTGGGAGACTTCCCGAATGTTTCCACAGGTATTAATGAAGCAAACGCAGGTGAAGAGTTCAGAGAGGATGACGTGTCTGTGCAGCCCTCTGGCAGATGGAGCTTCACAGCAGTTATTTTTTATACTTTGTTTTATTTCACTCCTTTTCTCCCCCGACATTTTATTTAAAAAATCCTTCCCTTCCCTATGATGCACAAGACTTAAATGGATTGATGGCGGCACCTGTCTCCATGGGCAATATTTAAATCCACAAGAGCTCTGGATTCTTAGGTTTAATTAATGGTTTCCACTAAGGACAAACACTTCCACTTCCCAGCATGCCCTGGTGCTGTTGCCAAAGTTGGAAATCACAACATCACTGGAGAATGGACCCCTCTTTTCAGTACCCTCATGCTCTGAAACCCATAACAGGATACCTTTTTAACAGATAAGCCGCCTACCACCACCACCAGTTCACCCTACCGCCATGTCTCAGCGACTGCAGAGCTGACGGTGTCTATGTTTTGAAGATTTGGGTCTTGGGAAGGATAACAGTGATCAGGGAGGCCCACCTGCTCATCTTGAAGAGATTACACTTCCTACAAACACACCTGCTCAGTTTCCCCATGTGCGGTTCACCAGACACCATTAATAACAGCTCCATTTCTATGAAAGGAAAAACGGTCATGGTTTCTACAGCTATCTGCACTTCAAAGGAAAGCATAACCACAGTTCAGAGTCACAGCTGAAAACAGTATTATTTTAAAAAAGGGAAGTACACTGAATATACAGTATTTAAGTGATAAACTAAGCATAGGTTTGAGTGGGTGGGGCTTCAAAGAGTCACCATTTGAAGAAGTCCTCTCCATTTTGAACAAAAATTAGAAATACCCCATTGTAGCTCTTGGCCGGTCTCATTACTGCAGCAATACTGCGTAAAATCAGTAGGGCAAGGGCTTGCATGTGGAACCTGTAAGGCAGCGATCCTAAACCCTGGTCCCAGAGGGCTGCAGGGCCTGCTGGTTTGTTGTTATTTTTATGCTGTGTTGCTGATTTTAAGGCGAAACAAAAACCAGCAAGCCCTGTGCTCCTCGAAAATCAGAATTGGTTGCCACTGCTTTACAACATAGACGTATACCGACTCAACCCCCAAATTTTTACACTCGCCAAACAGCCAGACACACTGCTGATGTATGCTGGCGCAGGAGACCAGATGTGTCACTAGAGAGCAATGCCAGTCAAACTGAAATCTGAATACATCTGGGGTAAAACTATAACCAGACACAAGTCACACTACTATAATACTACTGGCCACAATTGGTATAAGTATCAGGGTTTGCATTACATAGAATCATCTTTAGTGCTGCCACAAAATAAAAAGTCAGTCAATAGTGGGATTTATTTACGAGAGGTATGTTTGACAATGCACAGTCGCAGATGAACGATCGCAGAATTTTCATTACATGTCATTGCATTCGCCGGATTAATATGAGCTACACTGCCTATCCTGGCTAGCGACATTGCCAGACCAGCGAGTAATGATGCAACACCACTAAAGCTCTAGTGCAATTTAACTATGCGAACCAAGAACCGAAGAACCAATTATGAATACGTACAGATCACACCCATACCAAACCCTAAGAAGAGAGGCGTAAAACCATAGAAGTACACCCAGAAAACCTAAACATTCTTAAATTAGTATAAAAGTGCTTGGGGGTGGGGGTGAGAGGGAAACCAGGATGCAGCTAGACGAGGTGGTGTCGGAAGACAGCACGCTTCAGTGAGCACAAGCTCCCATCCACCGAGCTGATCTTAGCAGCGATTCGAGAGGCGTAGTCACTTGCAGGCAAACCGCTTCCTCTTCAGAGCGCAAGCCACAGCGAGAGCGTCTGCACTGCACCAGGCAATCGGCTAACAAGTCAGCGGCTCCAGTACAGCGGGTGTAAAATGGGCCCAGTCATGACAATTAACCACTGTTAATTACAAATACGTGTGCTTGATTTTTTTTTCTTCTCCGACCCCCGACCCCCCCTTACGTATCTCAGGACACCATCCATGTGATTAATTTCTGGATATATTTCTGAACATCTCAAACGTATATTTTTGGGTATGTTCCCTGTTCACTGTAAGTTGGAAAAGTAAGAAATGGCTGACTATGGGGAAAACAGGTGACTCATTTCAGACAACAGTGATGTGCTAGAGTTTAACTCTGCCATGTCACAGGATGTCATTGTATAATTCCTCACATCATACACCTACGGTCTACTGTCACAGAACTAGAAATGATAAAACCAGTGTGTTATACAGTATCAATTTTTTTAGCAAAAGTGAAAAGGATAAATGAGTCTTTATGAGTACATAATGACAGATGTAGCATTTACAGAATTGGCATAATGGAATAATAATACCGTAATACCAATACATAATTGAATTAAAATACTAATTTAGCCCACAACAGCCAGTTAGCAGACTTCCTATTTTATGCTCATTGATTCCCTCCTTGGTCCCTTCACCAAAGGCTTTAAGGACAAAAACGTCTTGCATAACTGCAAGACAACACGCTTTCACCAAGACAAATGAGTAAAGCTTGACACCTTTCTTTGCTACCGTTTCAAAAACAACTTGTTATCATTTGCAAACAACAAAACGATCATTGATAGCATAAGTCTAGTCTTTCAGTGTAAACACACACACACACACACATTTACACTCTTGCACAAACACACAGTCTTCTCACATACTCACACTCAAGTCACTTATACACTCAAATATGCACACAGTCTCTTTTTCTCCTTCACACACACATGCACGCACTCCCTCTTACACTCACTCACACACACACTCTCTCTCTTACACACACACACACACACACACATACCCCCTCACTTACACTCACACGCATGCACTCTCCCTCTCTTACACACACACACACACACACCCCCCCCCTTACACTCACTCACACATACTCTCCCTCTCTTACACACACACAACCCCCCCTCTCTTACACTCACTCACACATACTCTCCCTCTCTTACACCCCCCCCCCTCTCTTACACTCACTCACACACTCACTCCCTCAGATTCACCCCTGAACGTGACAGCGCTCTCCCTCTCGCTGACTCAAGCCGCGGAGCCTCACTCACCCTGTGATTCACGAAGAGGCAGCACCCCATCATCAGAGACCCTCGGGACACCCCGCCGGCGTCTGTGTTCTTCCGCTGCTGGGCCACGGGAACCCCCGGGAACACAGTGCGAGAGCCAGACCTGTCCTCTCCCAGCCTCACAGGGACCAGAGAGGTGTGCGTGCTCCCAGAGTCCCTTGCACAGTCACACAGCAACTGACCTCACCTTCGCTCCGCACTGCTCCGCACCGCACTGCTCTGCTCTGCACTGCTCCACAACAGGATGTGAGAAGGGGAAACCCGACTGCTGCTATACTGGGGCTGAGGGACCACTGTCTCAGACAGCCTGGCTGTTGTTTTGTTGTCTGTGTGTGTGTGTGTGTGTGTATGTGTGCGTGCACTTAGAGCAGAGGTACCCCCCCCCACCCCCTTCCAGAGAGCTGAAACAACGCAGTTCTTGCGGCCCTTCCAGATAACATCGCTACCAATGGGCTCTGTTCGCTCTTATTGATGTCAGTACTGAACTTTGAGAAGAGGGAGGCCTGCTTGTCTGAAAAAGCAAAGTCCACCTAACCACACCACCCCTTAAAGATAATTCAGAGAGGGCTACTGATCTACAGAATGATCCCCCACAAGTACTGAACCTACACGCACTTCTTCTAATGGTGCAATTAGGGTAAAAATACCTGAAGTAAAGTAGCCTATAGAAAAATTATCACAACAGAAATCACAATGACAACAGAAACATTTATTAACTGACCAAGATGACAAACCATAGCCTGTTCAGGCTAATAGCAGACTAATTGCATACCAAGGAGATACCATCCGGAGCAACCATATGAGGAGCCATCTCTAACCATGAGTAAATACGGTCAAGGCTGGGCTTAGCCAATACTGGGCAACAATGAAGCAGAACTAAGCATTCAGTCACCAAATAATGTTCTGTGACTTTTTGAAGCACACACGTAAAAGCAAAAATCATAAGATTAGGAAGAAGGCAAGGCATTGAATTTTCAAACCAAGATGCACTAAAATCTTTAAGACAAAAACCCAAACCCTTCAAACAACTCTTGCCAACTCTCTTTAAAGAGATGAAAAGTGTCTCAAGCAGCCCTTATGTCCGAAGCATCAGCAATGGAAATGGGAGAAAGGATAACACCAACACACTCCTCCTTTATGACTGTATGGCAGGATACACTATTTTAATAATCAAGGGTGACTGAGCATTCTGTTCAATCTGTTTAATATTATTCATCTTCCAGGGACTTGTGCATGCACACACACATTTGTATATTCATACATACACATCTACTAGTGATAATTTAAAGCTAAACAGTGCTTTCACTGGTTATCCATAAAAAAATATTTTACGTAGATTTGCAGTTCGTTAAGTGTGTGGGTTTAAGATGTTTTCGGTTTCAGTGTGTGCTTGTCAGAACAGGAAGGTAGGAAGCCCTGTGACTCACATTTCCTGGAAACAAAGTGACTTCCGTGAGGCATTTCCTGGATACAGGAGAAACACAAAGCCGAACCTCAGAACACCTTTTACGATAAGGGCAGTGCGCAGTAACGACCGGGGAAAGCCAAGCAGCTCGGCAGCCACAGCCAGAAAACTAAAACTGAAAAAGACCCTGAAGTGCAGCATCGTCAAACACGCAAAAACTGATTACATGCTGTTTAACTGTTTAACTGGGGTGCGCTTTTTCACCTCAGCCGAGAGCTCATAACTTTCAGTCTGAAGCAATGAATGACCAGACTCCAAACCTTCGATGGCTGAGATTTATAAGGAGGCACTACGAAACAGTCTGTGTACTGTCCAAATGTGTACTGTCCGTGATTAATTAATTATTTCTGTGTCAAAAACTTCTTGCGTTCAAGAAGAAAGAAAGAAAGCACAAAGGTAGAATATTCTGAAGCTGCTGAAGTACAAGGGGTTCTCTAAAACAAAATTGGCTGCCCTGTTGTTGTTTCAAAGGCTGTCGCGTAATGTCACATGTCCCTGTTTTGTTGAAGGCTGTTTTCCATGCCCCCCTCACGTGATCCACACTATGCACACGTGTCTCTTATGGCCCACTCAGAGATGTTTACTGTAGGTATTATTTTGTCAAATGCACATATCCTAACTTTTGAATTCTGACTGGTTGAAACGTCAGCAGAAGCAATATTAAGTAAACATCTTTCATTTCATTAGAAAACATGGGTCTTCTAGTCTTTTGTTGGCAGAGAGAAAGAGAGAGGGTGTTTCCACAAGGATCACAAGCGGACCTGACAATGAGCGGCCTCCGGACTGCCATGGAGCCAGGAGACTGTATTAAACAAGAGATAAATGTGCTAACCAGTGCTAAAGGCCAGGCCACGGTGGGATCGCCTGCCACAACACCTTAATATAGAGCTGGAGGCGAGAGGGAGATCAGCACTCAGGTGTACCATAGAGCCTGATCTGTGGGGCGGGGTGTCTTGCCAGCTGCCTCCTTCCTCCCAAACTCTAAAAGCCTCTGTGGCAAATTAGTTTAGGGGGGGGTTAGAGGGTATTTTTTACGTTTCTAATCCCTCCATTTTTCAGTGCTGTCGTCACAGAACACAGCCCCGAAGGAGCGAACCTGAGTTTGTAGCAAATGAGCACACGGTTTTGCTCAACTAAACAGATTATCTTTGCGACTGAGAGTCCCTGAATGGCTTCAAGGAGTCAAAGCACACCTGACCTCGACCTCCACAGCTGCAGCTTTTTGAATGCGCTGTTTCACTTGAGAAATCGCGATAAGTAAATAATAAATAATTTTTGACATCTTTGTTTTATGGCTTTGGAGGAACGTAGAGTAACTCTTCATAAGGCGCTAGGTACTGGATTTTAGTGGAGCTCACACTGCTGGCTGTGATGTCAGCCTCCCTCCAGGACATCACACCACAGAGTTCTCACTTTCCCCAGACTACTCAGCTCTGCGTTCTTAACATAGCAAGACTCTATCTCCCAATTACTGAAAATGAAATATGATTGAAGACATCACATGAATATTCTAGAAGCGTGGTCAAATACAATGTCTTTACAGCAGTGAAACTGACTCTGCTGGATGTGATGTCACTAAGGTCAAGCTGCCTCCTTGACATCACACACTAGATTCCTTAGGCTCACCAGTTACCCTGCACGATATGTTTGACATTACAAATTCTGCCTTCCTACAGCAGAAACCAAAATGCTGCAATTTGATGCTTCTTACAGTACAAATATCTGCCGCAACCAAATATAATACTGTGACAACGGATGCCCTGTAGAATAATATGAAACCATAAATTCCTGTAACCAACTAGAACCTCCTGCAGTCAAAATCAAAAGGTATGGAAGGAACACAAGAGCTGAGCATCTGGTGAAACTATAAAATCTGTCATACTGTGCTGCAGTGGAACAAAATCTACTGGATGTGATGTCACAATGGTCAGCCTCACTCTTGGCTGAGAGTGCGGTGGGGGGTGGGGGGTGGGGGTGGGTGAGTGTTAGACTAAACTACACCCAGTGGATAAGTAAACTCAGGAAGGATGCAGCTGACCACCACTTGGGTGGAGTCGGGCCGTAAAACCTCTGTACCTACCCAAGGGAAGGAATCACTTACACAAGGGCAAGGCAACTATTGTAAACTACAGGAGGGAGTAAAATGCATTTTTATTCCTCCTCTTGCTCTTTCCCATAATCAATCACTAAACTCTGACATTCTATACATCTAAAAATAAAATGGATATGCCCTTTCTTGCAAATGAGAGCTCTCATTGTTCCTCTCCTTCTGTCAGGAATCAAGTGTGGTGTTACAGATGGGTTTCTGGGGACCATTCGTTTCCCATTGTAATGCTGGTGCTACCACAACTCAAATATGGCCAGATATTAATTTCTGTGTCACAGATCACAGTGTAAATGTAGCATGTAGCACAACGCTAATGTGAAACTAGTGAAAACTAATATTAAAACTAGAGGCCATGATTGTAGACACATAATGGCTTCACAAAATGAAAATATCTGCTTTTCCTTCCAAACAGAGGAAGCATGTTACTTATGGGATGAAAGATCCAGTTTTCATTTCCAAGACACTGGCTGCCTGAATCTGAATTAATTTTGAGTATAGCTAACTGAGCTGAACAGTGATAAATCAGTCTGTGGCACCTGCACCAACCTTCAGAACCATCAAATCCTGCCATCACACCTTTTACTTACTTACTATTCTGTGGGAATACACAGAATAGACGTACTGTAAAAAAAAGAATGCAAAATATTGAGGTGCAGTAATGCATTTTGCAAAGAAATATTTATAGAGAATCATTTTTACAGTCAGCAGAATTATTTTAGGTTATTCATTAGCGGCAATTACTGCAATTGTACTCCTACAATGTACGTGGAAATATTTTATTGAAATATATATCTGCACACAAATTGTAGGAGTACAATTGCAATAATTGCAAAAATGATTCTGTTGACAGTAAAAATGATTTTCAGCCCACACTGTGTAAGAGGCAGTAACTTGTCCCCGGGTGGCTCATACTGTAAAGACGCTCATTCCAAAAGCGTGAGCTCAGCAACTGACTGGTAGTTTGAGTCATGGTTGCGCCATAGCCGGCTCTAGTTCTGTAGAACTCATCACTCTCTAGCTGCCATTCCTGGCCAGACCAGATGCCTGCGGATCCACAAACTGAGCTGACCCTTATCCTCTGACGATATGGGCAGTATTTGATGGGTGGTGCATCTGCAGTGGTGAAAATAGTGAGTATAGGCATCATGTGATCTCCTCCTGACGTCAACAGAAACGGTTTCTGGCGGGAAATCAACAAATTCAAATTTGGGGTAGGGGAAAATTGGATAAAATCTGAGATAAAATATAAATTTAAATTAAACTTCCATTTTAACTTTTCACTTTCACATCGCGTTGGCAGAGAATGGTTCTTCAGTTAGCAGACTTAGATGTTTGCATGCTCCAAAGGCCTTATCTGTTTCAAGAACTCTGCCTTTGTTAAAGATATGGACTCTTTTAGAGGTTAATGTTTTTCATTTCATACCAGCTTGGCTGCAGTTCCAAGGGACTTTTTAAGAAAAATGTAAAAACAGAAAGAAATCAGTCATTTCACTGGTTTCGTGAGGCAGAAGACTTTGATGAGGAGCCAGGTGGGTGTAAAGGACATGGTGTTCATAACGAGCGAATGGGAAGGCTGCCATGGCAACACAAACCCCTGGCACGTCCCTGGCACCTTGATCACAAGGCTGAGATCTGCCAAGTAGCAACGTGCTAAGGAAACCAAGCCTGGTTCGTTTGGCTCAACACAACAGCACAAAACAGCCGGGGATCATCACACCCTTTAAGCTGATAGGTGAGGTCAGGAACAGAGAGAGACGTGGAGATTAACAGAGAAGGCGTTTCTGTCCATCTGTGGCCTGGTGGCTAAAGGAAAACACTGCCGGGAATGAGTTCCAGATACATCTTCTATCTTTCCTTCTGCTCCTTTTAAGGCCTTAGTCCCGTGAAGAATGCCCTGATCCCTGGGGGAATCCTGTGTGCTCTGCACAACATTATGACACACTGTAAGTGTAGCATTTACCTGACCAAACCGCCACATGGCGAAGGTCCAGCACCCAGCACTACTCCCTTATGGTCTGTGGCCCCCAAACTGTGGGTCATGAGAGGGAGTGAGGTTGGTTGTAAGATACACATAAGAAACTGCTGTTTATCTTTTACGTAAGTTATATTAGCAATAGATCAAGTCATACACTCTCCATGGGCACACCAGTGAAAATAGACACTGCACCCGTTAAATGTACACGCACTGCACTGTACATGCAGTTATTCTGACATGGCAAAAACATTTTAGCATGCGACTGGCCGCATATTAATACAGGGTGGGTCCCGCGCCTGTGTTCATGAAGTGTCTCGGAGTACGAGTGCTGATCTGAGATCAGTATAGCGTTTTAGCACATAATGGATATGGTTAGGCTATAAACAGGCTAACAGTGACCCTAGACGCAGGTACTCTGATGCTTTATAAATATGGGCCCTAGCTTATTGTCTGGGCTGTTCAGAAAGGTCCTTCTCTTTGTGTTCTTGGGTTTCCCAGTTCGCACCACGCTGAACTTTTCACCCCTCGTGTACTTGCCATCAGCCACTTGTACAATGGGGCCCTGATACCATCCAGCTCCAGCTGCCAATGTAAACCTGCATCAGGCCACCAAAAACAAGAAACAAGAAAAAAAAGGAAAAACACCAACAACAATAACACTGAACCTAAAATAAAAATCTCCCAAAATGTCCCCATGGTAACAGATGGGAACTCTGATTGGTCCAAGGTTCTCACCGATAGCCACCCTCACCCCACCTGATGGAAAAGTTCTGTGGCTGCGGCTGGCCGATGTGAGCCTGGGGTGGGGGGTAGGGCAGCAGCTAAAACAGAGGAAGGTTAAAGGAGCTAATGGCTCATTAATACTCCCCTTGGGCGGCCCTGCGGCTCAACACCCAGCCCTCTGCCTGCTGGAACTCTTCCAGTACTGGGGGAAAATGCTGAAGGACAATTCCAAACAAGCCTGGCACATCCAGTAATCCCGATGGACAGAAAAATGTGGGTTACGCTGATTATGTAAAGCTGTGTATGCCGGCACTGTAAGAAAGCACCTGCAGAGTAAATTATTAATATTAACATTCATATAAAACAGCCCGGCACACACATTTCTCTCATTCCTTTGTTTGAAGGGATAAGCTGTGATATTGCCACAGTCTGCACTCACTTTGCTTCTCTTTAATTAATTTATTTACGTACTTATTTATTTATTTATTTATTCATTTATGTCTGTTATACAAACATGTCCCCTAGGTGGACCGCCAAAGTGAGGCACAAGCACAAAACACAATTTACAACGTCAATGCGATGTTCCAATTACAAAGAGCAACTTCAGCAAAGAGGATAATTCTCAGTTACAAAACTATTTAAGTGCTGTCTGTATAACTCCCTCATAAGTAAGAAACACATTTCAAGTGAATCCGATCCTTGGCAAAGTGTTGATGCTGAGGGGCATTTGAGGTATGAATTCCAATGAAAGGTGTATGATACACAGTAATGTATATTTGTCATACAGCTCAACCTCGTAGTCCAGCTCAACCCCTCCAATAAGCCACCAGTGTATCCTGCCCCACTGCTTGGGAGGCACTGCAACAGAGGCCAGACCCAGCTTGGGGGACCCTGGTAAAGATGGGGCGAGGAGGGTGCTCTGCTCTTCACAGGGAGGAGGGAGGCTCCCAGTATTCCTTGTTTTTCTAGACTGTCTGTAATTACTGATTTAATTCAGGGTTTTCTTCCTGAAATCTTCTTGCTGAAGAAGAATAAAACATTTTAAGGATGCGATAAAATGCTTTGATATCTCTTCAAAGGTGCAGTTATCTGAGACAGTGTCTCCTGTCAACATTACTTGAATATTTGACAAAAATTGTAGACACACAAGGGCCCAGGAGGCATGCAGACCGATCGATAAACGGCCACACTGAAACATCGTGTTCCAGCTCCACATTTTTCACCTTTAAAAAAAAAAAATAAAAAATAGGCCAGCAATGAACATGCAATCCACGAGTACTGATACACGCCCTGTCAGCTACAAGGAACAAAAGGAACACGACTCGCCAGCGTTGTCTGCTTTGTATCAAGTCTCCTCAAAGCCCTGCCGTGGAATATGATATAAGGTACAGAGTTTTTGAATTCTGGCCCAAGCCACAATAAAGCAGAAGAGCGAAGCAGACAGCAGCCCCGGAGCACTGAACCAGAACCTGCGTACACGCTGGGCTGCAGCCAGACGGAACACTCCGGCACACACTAGCACCGCATTGCGTTTCTGGCACAGGCCGCGCTAACAAACGGAGACACGGATAACAGCCTGCTCTATTTGAAGCGTGCGCGCGCTAACAGAGATCCATTCGAAGAGGCACTGTTTAATATTACAGCGAGCTGGCTGATTCTTTAGCACAGCCCTGGGGGGTTACGGTACGTTTGGCAGCCAGGCGGGAGTGTCCTGGAGCTGGGGATGGAGGACGGGCTCTCTCGCATTGTTTTGCTTTCTCTGCCATCATGGCAGATTCCTGAGTTCATCCCTGGGGGGAGTGTGGCACGTATTTGGGTTGGCTGCTCCCCAGCCCAGACTCAGCGTCTTCTCCGGGGGCATCACTGTCCTGGGCCGGAGGGGCGAGGGCAAGATAACGCAGGGGAGGGGAAACCCCCTGCATCACCTCTGGAAGATAAAACTGGGACATCCTGACTTCGGCATTTTATTTATTTAATTTTTATTCAGCCTTTATTGAACCAGGAAGTCTAATTGAGATAAATAAAACTTTGTTTCCAAGAGTAGGCTTATGGACTACACATACAAGGCGTCCAATGTAACAACACAGCAATACATTAAAAGGACACCAAAAATAAAGACTATTGAAGCCAGTGAGAACCTGGCACCACTGGGTGGTAGGGGTCCATGGAACTGCAACCCCACGCCCCAGCCCGACTCTGGATCCACTCTCAATGTGCTGCAATTGGTGAAAAAGGGAGGGCCATATCGATTAACACCAGACAGAGGTCCCGGACTGGGGTGGAGAAGGGTGTGGTTCCTCACAACATCAGTTGGCCACACTATTAGGGGGCTGAGAGTCCTAAAAATGGCCAGGCTCCCACAGCCCACCTTCAGCTAACAATTGATTGTGACAGGGAGAGACCCAGAAAACTGGAATCTCTTATCCAAATTAGGCAGTGAGGAGTCTAACTGGAATGAAGAGCAGAGATTCCCACCGCGCTCAAGGCCTGGAGTGGCCTTCAGAACCACAGTGTCATATAAATCTCTCATAACAGCTGATTCCCATAAAGAACAAAAGAGTGAACTGTTCTGAGAGCAATCTGAGAATAAACACACCTCTAAGACCTTTCATAGACAGATACTGCGCTGTCCTCAGTAATATGTTGTGCTATAGTTTGTTGTAATGTGCTGTGCTGTGCTGTGCTGTACTATAATGTGCTGTGCTATACTGTACTATGCTGTACAGTCCCTCTCATGCAAACTATATTCCACTACTAAAGAAAGAGCTGGCAAGATGGCAAAAAACAAGACATCTCAAGCAAGGCTGGGACACAAAAATGAATCAATTATGTGGTGACTCCTCCAGCAAGTCCTCTGGCACGGTGATGCATTGAGGTGAAAAGTGCTTCCTGTAACACCATGTCCTCCCTGATATTAATTGCAAAATACACATACACATGCATATACACACACACACACACACACACACACACATAAACACACACACACACACACACTCACACATACACACACACTCACACACACACTCACACACACACACACTCACACACACACACACACACACACACACACACTCTCACACACACAGTGACTAAAGAACAGCATTGTGCAGTGGGTCGAGCAGTAACTCAACTCAAGTCGCCCTGTCGCACCCCGTTCTGCAGTCCAATGTCAATCTGACACAAGCAGAGGGCAGAACACTTTGTTCTTAACGCTCGCGTCCAAAACCACACGCGCCAGAGGCTGCCTGGGCCTCTGTCCGGCTTTGGAGGCTGACCCCGAAACACTGAAGTGGAATGCAGACAGATCGGCAACACAAAGAGCGGCTTCCTTCAGAAAGCAGATAGCCTCGACACGGGGAAGCGTCACCGGGGGGAGGAGTCGGAGGAGGAAGAGAGTTAAAGGGAGGGGGTGCCGCTGGACACTGGGCCATAGCGTATCTACAGAACCTCAGACAGTTCCCTCTCCACACAAATCACCAGAGGGGCATTTATACAGGGCGACAATCTACCCCACCCAGCAAAGCCATGTCATAAACACAGGAGATCATTCACTTTAACATGAATTACCTGTTTAATTTATAGAAACTTGCATTAGAAAAGGAGAGACAGAGAAACAGAGAGAGAGAGCAAGAGAGAAAGACAGAGAGAGACAGTGAGGGAGAGAGAGGGAGATGATTGCAGAGGCTGGTTTTTGAGGTAAAGTGGGTGTGGGGTGTAACGTTTTTGAAGTGTTTGATGCAGAGTCGTATGGCTTCACAGGTTCCCAGCAGCACAAGATTTCCTGTGTAAAAAGCTGATGCTAAAGGTGTACACTTCCCTCAGTCAACAAGAAAGACAGCACACATCATGTTGCCATGGCAAACGTAACACGGTGATGATGTCACAGTTACCGGCAACCCTCTGTCCCTTGAGTGCACCCAATTTTCAACAAGTCTCGCTGAGGGCAATCTTCCGCAACAATTTGTTAAATAATGATCAACAGAATTTTCCCACAAAAGGAGAAATGTTTCTTTGTGCATGTGTGGAGCACCACTCAATGGCACTCAGAGAGGCACACAGAATGAGAATGAGAATGAGGTGGGGGAATTAGCGAAATGTTAAAAAACCACTCTGATTGAAACCTGGGGTCCTCACTGTTAGGGCCATGCCCGATGGGGATTAGAGACAAAGAACTGTTAGCAAACTATTCAACTGAAAGAATGAATTGATAAAATAATCATTTGTTTTTATGAATTACTACTCTTCTTCTTATAAATAAATCATTTTAAGGTGCATTGTATTGTAGTTTGTGTTTAATGTAAAGCTTTGGCAACACATATATTGAAATATGTAATGCCAATAAAGCATTTGGAATTGAATCAAACTGAGAAAGAGAACACCTAAGCACCAGAAACTTTGTAGTGTAAACACTACACAAACGTAAACACAGACCCCCTAACCCACATGCCAGACCTGCATCATGACCATAGCGCAGGACCACAATTCAACTGCTCCCATCACACGGTATAAGCCATTCTGTCCTCCACCTCTGACCAACAAGTGCGGCTGAGGGTGATAAGAGCAAGGTTGGAGGGTTTGGGTATAGACATTTTGTTTCAACAGAGGGGGGGACAATCATGGATGATGGCAACCCCAGTGCAATGGTGAGAACGTACAGTGGACGCTCGGTAAACATAATGAATAAACTGAATATAATGTGAATGTACTGCGAATTCACTGTGAACGCACTGTGGCCACATCACAGCAAGATTAAAAGAAAACAAGGTGACAGGTTAGTAGAAGAAGACAGACTGAGGATGTCAGAAATAACACGCGCAGTGAAACTGCTAACGGAAGGCCAGCACCAGCGACCCGGTGTGAAACCGAAACGCTGCGCAGCTGAAAGGTTGGCCGTATTTCATAATGCATCTGCATGTTTTTGCGGTCAGAGGCGTGACTACTCAGGGCACGCAGGTGTCCAAGAGAAGCCGCCTGTGTGTGGAGTGAGAGAGAGGGAGAGGGGGGGAGGGAGAGAGAGAGAGACAGAGAGAGAGAGAGAGAGAGACATAGGTGTAGAGAGAGAGAGACAGAGATAGGTGTAGAGAGGTGTAGAGAGAGAGCAGGAAAGAGGTCTGCAGGGAGAGCTTCCTCTGTGAACCACAGCCAGGCCCAGGAAACAGGCAAGAGGAAGCCAGCAGGACACTACCCCGCCAGCACCTCGTCTTTATAGCACTGTCATGTTCACTGGAGTGTGTGAGCCAGGCGGCTGTCCACCCATCACGTTTCGGGTTGGTGACTTACCCCTCGGAGGGACCAGCCATTCGCTGAATCGAAGAGGGAGAAGGAACTCTTCTTTTGCAGCGTCTGCCTGAAGAGAGACAAAGGGACAGAAAGAATGTGAACACCTTGGACACAATCGCCTCCTCTCCCTCCCTTAAACGACTGAATTATATTGCCATATACAGTAAAATGCAATACACGCCACAGAAGTTTTTTTCCTTTACATTACAAAAGTTAATCTAAATAATAGCCTATATTCTGTTGGTTATGTTCAATTATGTTATAGTCAAACAGCAGGAACCTGTATTATGTGCAATATATTCAAATAATTTGTTCAACACAATTCTTATATAAAAAATTTGAATATATTATAAATTTAAAATGACGGCTTCATTCAGAAATTAGGAGGTGATGTTGATAACATGTGAGCATAGTGGATGTCCACATATGAAACATATTTTCTTTCATGTCCATTATTTAAATTTAGCAGACCATCATCCAGAGCAACTTACACAGCTTCTGTTTTTAACATACAATACATTCATACAGTTGGATATTTTGCTTGAATCAATTCAGATTGAGCACTTTTCTGAAGGGTACAACAGCAGTGACCTGCCTGGGACTCAATCCTGGGGTTGATTATAAGCCCAGTTCCCTAACCATTACACTACACTACCATCCTAGAAAGAGCACCGTCAGAGCTTAGATCCCATCATGGAAAAGTTCAGAGAGCTGAGGGCTACCTGAGATTCAAAACCCCACCAAACACGGGGCGTCGCTACATCAGTGAGATGAACTTCAGCCCACGGTAGCTGCCAACACCCAATGAACTGCACCAGTCATGATGTTTCTGAATCATGGACCTCAAACGTCAGTGCTGGAGGACCAGAGTGTCTGTTGTTTTCAGTGAGCGTCAGTCCTGAAATTTTTAATAAAAGTCACTGACTGGCTTAGGAGTCCACAAACCTTGTTTTCAAAGCCTAAACTGGCAGCTGTTTGAAAGGAAACCACAATGCAGATGCTGTGGTCTTTCAGGACGGGTTTGTGATTCCTGCTCTGAAGGGTCGACAGAGGGAGAAAGGTGAACTCCTTCCTGTTTGAGAATGCCATAGTCTGGTCTGCTTGTGATTCACAACACATCAAAGGCACCTGCTAATGCCCTGTATGTTTAAGAAACGCGAGTCACCACTCTCAGCCTGTGAGAACGTCCGTCCACGGCCCGTCCATTTAGGCAAGCCCTTTGATGTTTGAAAGCATGTCAATCAGACTTTGGGCCACAACTGAAGCATTAACTAACGGGGCCTAACCAGCCCAAAGTGTACTCGAAAATTACAGGCCATAAATACTGCCTGACCTCATTTAAAAGCACGGAACAGGGGTTTCAGAAATACATCAGAGATTAATTATGCAAGTATCAAACTATTTCAGTTTTTTTCCCACAGCCAAAGCCCTTTCTTTGCTCTTCCTGCACAGTCAAAGAAAAGAGGGTTCCTAGCATGCCATTCCATGACATATCCTAGAAACGCAAACACAGGCCAAGCTCCCACTACAAGGACAAATGTCCTGATCTCAGGCATCCTTGACATTTTCAACAAGCTAACATTCCAAACTGTGCCACACTATAGCCTAGAAACCCCTTTCCTATTCAGGAAATCTGAATACATGAGACCCTTTAAAAAGTAATAAGTCTCACAGGCCCTTTTGCTCATTCTGTTTTCTGCCACCTTGCACTTGAGCACTTTTTGAACTTGGTACTAATCAATGAAAAATATCTTTTGCAATCTTGACCTAAAGTCTCTTTCTTCTGTGAATTCATCCAGAGTTTCAGTGGTATATAAATTTTCATTTAATTTTATTTTGACACGATGGACAAATAAACAAAATAGCTGCAAGTATATACACTGCAACAGAGCAACAGAAACCTACATTTACATTCAGATATTTCACAAATGCTCTTATCCAGAGAGACCTGCATTAGTGCCTTCGATAATATTTAAGCGATGAAGAGCTCATGCCAGGTCAACAGTGTCACCATTAATACACAGCATACTTCAAAGTATTAAATACAGAAACGTTCAGTGCCATAGCAGGTACAAGAGGGAGACAGAGAATGTAGTGCCTCAAGAAGAAATTGGGTTTGAAGATACAGTTTTAAATGTAGCACTGGCTGGGCTACATTTATGTGATGAAAACCCTTCAACCTGAGTTCAAATTTAACCTAAAGATACATGCGGCCCGGCAGGCAGTCAGAGACAAGGCATGGCTTCACACCGCCGGCTCCTGAATGCGCTTCCTCCCCTCAATGGAACAGGTGCGCTGTGTGTGTGACTCTGAGCGAGCGAGCGAGCTGACTGGGTCACCCAGGCGACAGCATTCCACCCGCACCTGTGCGTACGGAGTGCGGAGCGCCAAACCACCGCCGTCCACATTCCGCACATAGATGCAGCGCTGCAGCAGGCGCCTGCGCAGCCCGGAATGCGAGCGGGGCGGAGCTTACCATCGCCAGCAAGTTACAATTTACACGGAGGAACACGACGTTGACTCTGACCCTAACCCTAACCCTTCATATTTCACCTGTCTGGGGTCTCAAAGTGCAAAACCTTAAGATCTTGGACAGGTAAACCACCATAAATTTGCAGCCCCTACCTGAGAGATTTACAGCAACTGAGCAGCAGGATGTTAAAGGAGTAGTTCACTTTCTGCAGTTATTACTCCAGTTGAGGTTATGCTTTCAACTGGTCCTGGGGGGCTGATGTGGTGCTTCTTGCTCCAACCAAATATTCTGCTGTCATCTACTAAACAATTATAAACACCAGCGCTGATTCACTCCTATGTTAACCCAATAAAACATTTTCTCCAAGGACAAATGTACAATCTGCCCTTTGTAGCGCACAACTTTGTCAAATATGTCAGAACACATTAAATATCAGGCCGGTTGTATCATCAACAGCAAAAGTTGGCATGAAATCCTGAAATGGATCAGCCCCTGGTTCCGTTCCCCTTAGTTACAGGGTCACCCAGAGAGGAAGGATTTCCTGTGTAGCTGGACTGCAGTCTACCTGCAGCGGTCCTCCTCCAGCACACTGAACACACAGCGCCACTGCTGGGGCACGGCGCGAAAGACAGTGGCAACTGTGCCCCTCAGAGAATGAGTGTGCCAGTCTGTGCCCACCTGGACTCCTGAAGGGGAACGCTGCAGCCATGGGACAGCTTATTAAACGTGACCTTAAAGAGATGTACTGTACCTTTTCTCACCTTTCCCCGCCCTTACCCGGAGCGCAACACAGAGCTAGCGAGCCTTGCACTCGTCATGTGACGCGACCCAACATGGCACATTCCTCATCAGCCCTCAGAAACGCACCTGAAGGTATGTGTGAGACCTGCGGGGTTCTTTGCCTCAGCTAATCTCCAGCAGGAATTCTCATGGGCTCACACAGCCTGTCAGTTACTCCATGCTGGGCGGGGGCAGTGTCTTATCATGAGCGACGATGACAGCAACAGCTCACATCCTCTAGAACGGCCCGATCTCTCTCACACTTCCACCATCATGTACTCCGGCCCGTACAATGTGACCCAGCCCTGCCCAGCCCGCAGGCGGTCCCACTGCACTTGCTGCACAGCCTGGATCACCTCTTCCGTCCCACCTAGCAACAAGCCAAGCGACAGGGCAGAGCCAGAGGGGCCCACACTATCCAGGACGGGCACAGAGGAACATGCCCGGTTTGAGAGGCCTGGCGCCTGGGGGCGGCATTAGCTCTGGTGGCCGTCACAGTGGCGTGTCACAGGAAGCTGGACATGCCAGCCCGCGGGCAGGACTGCATGCTGGGAACCTGGCATGTTTGTTGTGCGCGTTAGTTAAGGCTGTGGCCCGTGTCCCTGCTGTTCAGAGACCATATCAGATTCTCTTTCAGTTTCCCTCAGAGCACCGCCAGACCACTCCTGGGGCGGGGTGTGAAAGCCACTTCAGCAGGGCGGTCATTATGCAGCCCTGGAGGGCCCAGTGACTCATTCATGTCATTGATTGGCTGAAGACTGCACACAGCTTGTTCTCAGGACCTTAAATGTCTGCTGATTGAAAGGAAATCACAAATACCTGCAGACACTGTGGTCCTCCAGGACTGGGCACCCCTGCCCTGCATGGTGAAAGAGAGACAACTAATCGGTACAGAAACACATCCTACAGAGGCCAGGAACAGCAAACGCACCTGATCCATAAGGCTGCTCAGGTTCACAGCAGGACAGAGAAGGTTGGTACAAAAATAGTCAATTCAAACCGTGGTGACCTGATAACCAGGGTTCACAGCTCCAATCCGGAGAGCAGGCGTGTATCTGGTTTTTGTTCCAACCAATTATTCTGGCTTCATTTTCTAAGCCATTATCATTATGAACACTGCTGAAATGCTGCTAAAATGTTTTCACCAAGGATGCACATGCAGTCTACTGCTGTATCTCATGAAAAATGTCAGATCAAGCCCATTATTAGGCTGATTAAATATTAAGAGCATGGCATGAATCCCAATTTGGACTGCTGTTCATCATGCACCCTGACCCTCTATAAGGTGCAGCAGCACCATATGAGCTGTTAGGTGCCATGGTACAGGTCTGCAGGAAATGTCCATACTTGGACAGAACCAAATTAGCCCCCTAAACAAGCACTACTGAATGACACGCAGGGGAGATGAGTCCTGCACGCTATATCGCTTTTATTTAGCCTGTGTTTGCTTAGGAGTCTTCTTCCCATCATTGTTTGCACAGAAATGACACTCATCTGCCCTGTGTGAGATAACGGACCATTTCACAGAGATAAATAGTTATGCATGGCTTTTTGCAAAAATAATATTTGATTTAAGAAAGCACTCAAACAATGAGATAAGCCAATTCTAAAAGCTTTTCCTGATCATTTTTAACCGAGAGGACGGTCACAAAATGATAAGTACACAGCCGAAAACAGATTGTCTAACAGAAGCCAGTTAAAATAGGGATACATTTGGTAAGGGGAGAGAAACAAAACAGAGAGTGGCAGCTTTGCCTATCTGAGGTAAGCCTGCTCAGAATGAACATATTGCCCCTGGCCTCCTGGGACCTGTCTCAAACAGCATACCTACACTTTTCAGGCAATAAACCATGCTTTTTAGGAGGAAGTCCCATAAATCAGAGAGGAAGAGGCAGGGATGTCTGACAACACTGCAAGTACTGCTGGAAAATAGTATGGATGAGATTTTTCGCATACTGCCCATCAGGTACCAAAACAATATGCGTTCAACAGCAGGCAGTATGTTTAGTAGACAGGACATGTTTTGATGACAGTAGTTAGGAGGCTATTTCAGACATGCCCTTGGGGTTGACTTCCAGAATCTGACTGGACCTGTGAGTCCCCCTAGTGGCAGAGAGGCTGAAGTGCAGTGGAGAACCCCTGCGTGTTTCTGTGACAGTGATCAACAAGCAGCCCAGAGATAAATTACAAGGTGGAAGATTACCTCAGACTGGAACACTCTGTCTCTGTTACACAAGCCGCACTTCGAGGCTTTCTGGAGTCAGCCTGGTGAGGAGGACAGCCACGCCCACAGGTTTTGCCGGGGGCTTTCATGAAAGAACTCGCTACCAGGGAAACTCGCCATGGCAGCGACGCAACAACATGTCAGCAGACCAGCGTCCAACTTCCAGTGCACTTCACATTGTTTTAGATTTTTCATTAAAAGCATTGTTAGGAGCTGCTGAGTAGGAAAGAGATAAAATGGCACGCAAGGACAAATAACCAATCACAAACCCACAGACTACATGGCCACAGGCTAACAAACTGCAAAAGCCGTGAATGGGATTAATCACAGAAGGCTGTCAACAGTCAACTGTCTGGCTAGTTTTAAACAAACTCAATAATAATCATGTGTTCTTTTTGACTGAGATTTTTCCAAACATTGGGAGTCTTTTCTGGTTTTTCAACTTCCTCAGGATAAGCATTTCTGGTGCATTAAAACAAAGAACTGAAGATTTAAACCAAACACAGAAACACCAGGACGAGCCAGCACTGAGAGAGGAGGTTTGATTCAGCAGATTATATCACAGCGACCTCACACTCCCTTTAAATGCACTGCAGAAGGAAGATGAGGGAGACTTTTACATTTACAGTAACACTGCAGTCACTGTTACTTAGAGGAATTCACAAAAGTGCATGCAGAGGTTAGGCAAAGAGCAGACATGACTCCGAGTCATGAGCGGAGTGCGTCATAGCGGAAATGCACAGGGTCTTATGGCCAGTGCTGCGTAGAGCAGCCACAACACTGAGGATAATACTGAGGATCTGACAGCACGTGTGCGTTCCCATTGGATGGGGAAGAAAGGGGGCCCTCAGCTGTGTCCGCTTTCAATGGCAGTGAGAAACCAATCAGCGATGCAACCGATCTGTGGCCCCAGACCGGCAGCTTCCATACTGAGGAATGACACGCTGCACATCATTCTATGCAAACTCACTGTTTTCATGTTCGGAAACCTTCTTATTGTGGCTTAACGAACACTTAAAATTCCAGATTAAAGTGATCACACAAGGTCTTAATGCTACCTTCCCTGAAATTAGAAATGAACCAATGGCCCTTTTTTCTGCTGACAAAACTCTACCTAAAAAATCTTTGTTACTTCACTTTGTTAACCCTTACCTTGAATTTAAAAACCTAAATAAAGTCACATCAGCCTAGACATTAAGATATCTTACAAATGTATAATTCACAATTTAGCATTTCTTCATAACTTTTTTCATTTCACACAAGAACCTACTTAGTTGTTGTTCTTGTCCATATTACTCTACTATAGGAGCCACAGCCGACCCCTGGCACCTTGTTCACATTGTTCTCGAAATGTCAAATGGTGTCTGAATTTCATGAACCACTTCATTTATCACTTGGCCAGGGAGTACAGGGAGGGTTTTTGGCTTTCTGGCACTTTGTATGTGTTTGCTGTGTTTGCCTGCATGCATCATCTAAATCAAATCCAGCAGCATTGTGGCTCCCTCTAGTGGTACTATGTGCAAATGCAAGGCATTTTTAATTTATTTCTTTAGTTCAATCACCTGTGGTACACTTCATGGGAAAATCTCCCGGGTAGTTTGCAGAGTAATTACTGCTGTAAAAGAAAAGGGGCGGTGGATATGGTTTCAGAAAGAGGCTGAGGACTGGTTGGGAGGGGGGTCTGAAACATATCTCACACCTGCTACACCAGGAGCAGCACCCACTGATGTAAGGCAGAGAGAACAATGGGATTATGGGTGCTCTGCTGAGGGCTGGATGGAATGCAGCCCCAAATTCCCCCTGTCAGAACCAAGCGAGGTCCATTTCAAAGGGCAGGTCTCACATTTCAGCCTGAGAAACACCCTCTCACTTGCTTTCCCTCTCTCTCACACACACTCACACCTAAGCGCACATACAAATTCGCAGGCACACATACAAACACACACACAAAAATGCACACATACGAACACACACACACAAATGCAACAAATGTGTGCACACACACACACAAATATGCACACATTTGCACACAAAGGTGCACACACACACAAATACTCTTAACACATAAACATGCATACAATGACTGCATGCAATCACACACATGCTCGCATGCCCACACATATATGCACGTACACACACATGTACACACACACATACACACACACACACACACGTACACGCACATACACACACACTAGAAGGCTTCAGTAGAGGTATATCCACCAAGCTGTATGTGGTGCCTGGTCCCCTTCATGTTAGGCGCAGTGGGAAAATGAGTCTGCAGCCCTAACCTGAGCAGCCAATCAGCGCCCACCCAGCTTCCCGCAGCCACGGCAACCATCACTTCACACTCCAAGAGGCAGAGACACACAATGAATTCACGTGCCACAAGAGACAGGAAAACACATCCAGCCTGGCAGCCTGAAATAACAAGAAACCCATGTCTGCAGTATCAGGGCGTGGTTCTGTCTGACAGAGCAGATTCCCAAGTGTGGAACTCATCATCCCAGGCTTAAATGAAGAAAAGGTTTTTACCCATTTTCAACATTACTGCTTTTCTGGATGTGTTCAGTCTCACGGCAAACTGTGTGTGTGCATGTGTGTGTTACTCTTGGCACTGTGTGTCACTGCCCAATGTCTTTTCCTGCAGTGTAGATGTGCCTGTTCACATGCTGTTATGTATCAGGGTAAGATATGAGAGTGTGACAATCAGAGGATATTTGCATGTATTTGTGTGTGTGTGCGTGTTTGCATGCGTGTGTGCCTATATGTATGTATGGCTGTGCATTTGTGTGTATATAAGTGTGGCAGTGCATGTGTGTGTATGTGTGTGCATGTGTAGCTACATCAGGCAGTGAAGGTCTAGTGACTCAGTGTCCCTCCTACCCAGACCCCAGAGAGTCACTCACACTTTCCAACAGCACACTCCTTCCGTTCCAGAGCCAGGGAAACAGCCCTGTGCTTGCTCTCTCTCTCTCTCTCACACACACACACACACACACAGAGTGCAGACAGAAGCACAGTACTGTGCTGGCCCTCACAGTGAGAGGTGTCAGAGCACAGTGTTCTACATACATTCCTACATATTGAAATGCATAAGAGCCCTCCTCCTACACACGGTCATGGACAAAGATGCATTTCATAACACATTCATCTGACGTGATGCAAAACAGCACAAACACAAACTAGGGGCAAACACAACCGCCTGCTCTTGGGCTTATGGGAGCTCCACAGAACACAGGGCCCCACAGATATGAATGCTGGGTTGTCATAGGAGCAGTCCCATGACAACACTAAAACCCCACTTGCCCTGTGTGTGAGGGGCGGAGCCTGATTGCATCCTAAAGAAGGAGGTAACACCTGCCAGTGAGAATGCAGGAGTGGTCTCACACACACACACACACACACACACGCACACACACCCACGCACGCATGCACGCACGCATGCGCACGCAGGCACGCACACACACACTCTCTCTCTCTCTCACACACACACACACACGCGCGCACACACGCACGCACACACACACACACACTCTCTCTCTCTCTCACACACACAGACACACACACACGCACACACACACACACACACACACTCTCTCTCTCTCTCTCTCACACACACACACACACACACACCGACAGCAATGCTGAACACGTGGATATCAGCTGCCACTCCATATCCTTATCCTCCGCATCACTCCACTGAGATAAGGACCACTCACTTTACACCGGCAGCACCCAGCCACATGCTCAGCGTTTCATGCTTATCAGAGCTGACGTCAGTCTCCAGTTCTGCACCCCTCACGAGGCTCTCAGCAAGCACAGCACAGCCAGCTGGCCAAGAACTTTATCTCAGGAGGGCCAATCAGAGCACCGGGAGCTGAACCCTAAAAGCGTCCCCACACCGTTATTACAGTAGTTCTCTCTCATGTACAGCACAGGTGACTGATGCCACAGGTACGCGGTGTGGCCACTGCACACGGCAGGTTCAAGGCCTTACAGGTGTTCTTATCTGGAAACTGCCTGTAACATAAAACCACAATGCAATTTCGCACTTTACTTGGAGGACTGTGGAATTGCAGAGGGGGGTGAACACCAATGTTTGGGCCAAAAGGGTAAAAATACAGAAAGGTGTCCATTTACTTCTGTGACATGTGGTTCAAGAAAGCTTGTGAAAAATATAGCACACGTTTTAAAACCTAATTACACCAAAAAACCACTTTGGGCAATACAGTCTGCTTCCTGTCAGTTAAACTGTGAGATAACTAACAATATACTGTACATGTGTCATATTACTATGTGTTATAAAATAAGTCATATTGTTCCCAGAAGGGAGCTTACTGGACACTGGCATTGAGACTGAACAATTTAAATATATGAACATTAACTTAAATATTCAAGCAACAAAACAATAATCCTCAGATCTAGTTTATCTAGCCAGTTTATTCGTTGATTGTGTAGTTAAATGTGACAAGGACATTTTTTTTTTTATATTCTTGCTATTTTTTCTGCAAGAACAGTGTTTGCCCTTCAATAGCCTTAAGGGGGCACTGCATCTAGTCATCATTGTGTATCTGATCGATTTCAGTTGTCCGGGCTGTGGACATATCATTTGTAATTTGACGTCATAGTATGCAATTTTCACTATATTATTCAAAACATACTTTTACAATAACTATTTCTGAGTAACTACTTTGTCTTTGTCATTTTGGAAATGTTTACAGATACAGTTCTGTAGGTCTGTACTGATCCTTGGCAATTGCTTTAGCTCAGAAGATGCACAGTAAACAATGCAATCATGGGATCAGAAGCAATCATACATAGTATTTATTCATCAAGAAAAACATTTTCCTTCTTGCTCTTGGCAATTAAAAGAATTTTCCATTATTCATGAGGATCTCCACGAATGGTCCTATAGTCCAGGAATTCGCGCTTATATATTATTAGAAAGCCAAAATGAAGTTCTTCTCCAGCCCCAGAATGATCAATTGTGCTGATTATGACTGCACAGTGTTTCTTCCCCATTTTTCTGAAACTAAAGAAAATGCTTTATTTATCACAAGTGCATATTATTTTCCTGAAATCATAGCTTTGATTTTCTTTGTTTTGCTGGTTTGCCTATACTTAGGCTTAAACCTGGGTGTACTAAAAAAGACTAAATGTTGTTGCCACTCCACCCCCCACCCCCCAGGCAAGTTCCTCCACCCACCAAAATAAATTCTGTATGGAAAACACTGAATAACAAAAGTCATGCAAAGCAACTTCCCAAGCAAACCTTACTTCCATAAATGTGATAAATGCACACGAAGATTACAAAATGGCAGTGTCATATAAAATTATTTTTCATAAAAACGACTAATAATTTCCTTGATCATTTAGACATTGGGAAAAAATCATTTAAAAACAAACAACTTTTAGTCCAGTCTGTGGGGGTGGGGGGGGGGCACTAATTCACAGAAGTAGAATACCACTTCCTTCGTAGAAATGTTGGAATTCCCACGGACAGAAACAGAAACTCTGGTCCCTCTCGGTTCCTGGTTCCACAGCTCCAGACTGGCCTGCTGGTGACTGACAGTCAGGGGACATGTGACCCATACGCTCCAGCCTCGCAGGGAGATGCAGAGTGCACGCTCACAGCCCACGGGGCGCGGACAAGGGAACAAGTGAGCGTATGTTCATCAGTTACGCAATATAAAACGACTGAGTGAGCATCCCCCTGATTACGTTAGCTTGGAGAGGAACGCAGACACTGAGCTCATTGAGTTCGCGCTCACCCAGCACAGAACACCTGAGTGAAGTTTGGATCTTTCCTTAAGCTCATCTTTATCTCCCATTTTTCTGTTCTGGTTTGTTCATTTTTATTTTGTCTCGATTTTTGAGCGTCTGAACTGGTGCGTTTTTCTCCCTGAAGTACAGTGGCTGAGCTGTGCGCTCGCTGTGCCAGCGGACGTCACTACACACACAGCTGACGCAGGCATACGATAGGTCAGTGGCGCAGGCATATGACAGGTCAGTGGACATTAGCTGTTTGCACGGGTAGGTGGGCGGGCCTGGAGCCCTGCTGACAGAAATCTGGCCAATCCCACATCTCTCTGAGAGTCTCTGGGCAACAGTCAAGACTGGCATCACTACACCAGAGCTGGATGCCCTACCAGCCCCCCAGACCTGATGGCAGGCTCTCAAAAAGGAGTTTGTACTACCCTGCCCTACCAACAACCCTCAAACAATGAACTTACCCTTGGTCTTTAGATCAGCAGGCTAATTGTATGTTTTATAATGTGGACCAGCCAGGTGTGGTTTTGAAACCCAGTGTAGACCTACCTCTATTACACACTATCATAATTAATCTTTATGTATGTACAGAGCCAATCACAAATGAGCCAGCATTTCACAATCAGTCTGCTGATCAGCTACATTATCTCTCAGGCCAAAGCTTAAGAACACCACGACTTAAGTAGAAAATAGAGTTGGATCATAAGGCACAGGTGTTAAACAGATAAGAGACTACAAAGGTAAGTTTTCAGTCTCAAATTATAGGTCATAACAGCTTCTGTTTCCCACACAACCTGAGGAAGGGTTATTCCAAACCTCGGAAACCATGAAGTTAAAGGCTCCTCTGGTTTTAAGGGTTGAACTTGTAGCCAGAATGAGCCATCCCTCCTGCGATCGCAGGGCCATATTTGGGTGGTAATGAGACATGCTTGTTAAGTATGCTGGTCCAGTGCCCATCTCACATCTGAAAGTAGTGTCCAAGTCATATCAGGTCAAAGACACAGGCTTATTTGTGCTTCACAGTCAGTGGAAATGCTCGTAAAAGGGCCAAACGTCTGCTGACTTGAAATGAAGCAAACAAGAAGGTAAGGACACTGATTACTGTAGCACAAAAAGAAAGATCCCATCAAGGCAGCAGGCTCATCCTGTTAAGGCACTGTTCTAGTGCTCGTATGGGCTCCACAGTCCTGTTCTGAATCCAGACCATGTCAGTGACCAACTACCCAGCAGCCCTACAGGGCCTTGCACAGCTGGATCTAGCATCACAAAGCGAACACATGGTTTCAACTGGCGAAGATTAGAGAGTGTCATCATGCACTAGTGACCCCCGCTGGTCGATTAGGCATCAGTGGGGCATCTATTGAGCCACACATAAAGTGTCTTGCTTAGTCTTGTAGAGAGCTCACACATCAAAGGACAGCTTGTGCTTGGACATTTTGTCCTGAATCGATATCCAGTCCTGTCCAGTACAGATAACACACTCTGCGGCTTCAGAAGAACATGGGCAGGGTACTAATGTCCCTACTGTCTGCATAAGTTGCCCTCAGCTGCCAGAGATGAGGTTTCCATAACCTTACTGTCCCAGATTCATTTTACCTTTTGGTAAAATATCTTTTCCAGCATCCAGACTGTGGACTAATGGGAGGAGAGGGACCCTGTTATACAATGGGCTCTGGTTACACATTACCTCCAGCCAGAACACCATAAAGAAGCCGTCTGCATACGTGTGCATACCGATTCCATTTTTATCATTACCTGGAACACATATATACACACATACACACACACACCACTGATTCCAAACCCACCATCAGAAATTTCACAGAAATTACCAAAGATTCCCACCAGCGTGAGTCATCAGAGTGTTTAATTTGCAGATACAAATTTTCAATCCAGTGGAATGAATCAAAGATATTGGCCCAGCACCTTATTTATTGGCAGGTTTTCCAAAAAGAGGCAGCTTTCTCAACAAAAATTGTAAAGCAAAGCCAACTGCATGTGTCTATTTACAATGTCTCCATAGTGATACCCAGGACATTAACCTTTCCTGACCACACCTCCACTGACATGATGTAATACACCAATCTGACTTGGAACAACCAGCAAGGCTTTGCCATCCATATCCTGTCTAAAAACAATAGAGTTTGAATCATGGAGAAGAGTGCATCATAGCTGCAAAATTTAGGCCTACTTTTAAAGGCATACTATTCAGGATTTTTTGCCTTGCGGTGTTCCTGTGCTAACATTCAGAGACATCTCCTCAGCCCCACCCACTCAATTCTGTTTTTATATTTTATATCAGTTCTTACACCATTTTTTTTATATCTCTGTTTTTTCACCTCACTAGAGACAGTGTGGGACAGAGGGGGGATGCAGGAGGAGCATATCTCTAAGCCCAATAAAAATCACACACACTTACACACACAGGCTCCTACACGCTGAGTGTATTGAAATCTCCCAAAACGCACTCATAAAACGAGCAGTAAGGAAATATGGGCAATTATGCCAGATTTGTATAAAGTAAAAGGGAGGATTACTGGGTAACTGCTCCAATTACAGTTTGAACCTATGAGGAAACTGCTATTGCATATTAAAGAACAGTGCATGGTTTCTGAAGAACTGAATTCCAAATAGCTGTAAACTCAAAGTAATTGTGGTTTAAAAATAATAAATAAATAAATAAAATAAAAAACAGACATTCTCATGCACCTTAATAAGCTCTGACCCCCTGCTCTACCAGAGGAGTGACAGCTAGGGCGGCACTCACACGACATCTTTAAACGCCTCTGTGGAAGGCTTCCAGAATGTTCTGCCTATTAACAGTTCACAGTCAGGGCAATGAATCTTACCACAATCTGCCATTACCTCACTGAGCAAGAACAACCCTGAGAGAGAGAAAGAGAGGGAGGGGGAGAGAGAAGGACGTAGTGAGAGAGCAAACCGGGAGAGAGAAGTAGAGAAAGAGAGCAAAAGAAGAGGAGAAAGAGAAACAGAAAGAGAACCAAACACAGAAAGCAGAAGAAATAAACAGAAAGAGAGAGCAACCAAAGGACAGAAATGGAGAAAGAGAAAGATGACCCCATTAGATATATGAAACAGACCATTAAAAGTGGCTAATGGTGATTGTGGACATAGCCCCTGGCTCAGCAGAGGAACAGTTCTGCGTCTGACACAGCAGAGAGGGAATAAAGGGGGAGTCGGGACCAGGTATGCCCTGATGCCCTTCTCCCTCTGAGCTGGGATCTCCCTTGCTCCATCCTCAGAGCCAAAAATCCCCACCTGTAAGGTTCAAATCCCAGTGCACACACAGTCTGACGCACGGCTCAGACAGAGACAATGCTCCTGTGGCCCCGACAGCCAGCCCACACCTGCTGTTCAGGTAAGCAGGAACACAGGTGAGCCAGGAGCTTACGCATGTTTAGCCATCAAAGGATGCACACACTGAAATTAAAGCACTGGAATAACTGCTGCTTCTCTAGCAGAGTCTTCAAAAAGGCAGCATTCATCCAGCTCTGTGTCATTTACTAACTGTTGTTACTTTATTTCTGTACAATTAATGTTACTAAAACGGTACTCTGCCTTGGTATGGATAATTGAGGCCAACAGCTTCGTACTCATCTGTGCTGTCGTCCTCGTGGCTTCTTGACAGCAAGATTTAATTTAATGTCAGAGCATCTTTTCGAATTCAGGGGTTTAAATCGTTCTGAGCAGCAGATGCCGTTGCACCAAAAGCAAAGGCTATAAGAGGAGCGACTCACTGCCTTTTTCCCACCATATTCCTGAGATTTCATTTGGAAACAGTTACGCACAACCACCCGCATACCAGCTCCCCAAAAACTCCATTCAGAGCTGCCATCTTCTGGAGTGATGCTTGTTAAGAGGCCAAACCCCGTTCATACCCTTAAATTATCTTAGCTGAGGGAAGCTGACAAACTGACAAAGGAGGATGAGGGAGAATCGGGTGAACAGCACCCCCGCCCCCCTGTGCAATGTGGATAGTCCAGTCAGCAACACATTCCACAGGTACGTGTGAAGTCTGTTCCTCAATAGGTGAACAGAAAGAGAAAGCACATGATACTAATCTGCAATGGGACTAGCAGCCTCTGGTCTAGGGGCTTCAGGCAAGCCATAATTGCTGAGGAGAAAATCACAGGAACTACAGATTGCTGGCCTTCCATCCACACGGTATTATGGAATTTGGGGGTGGGAAAAAAATGCCATACTTGTACATTTGTAACTTTAAAAAAATCTTGGATGAACTCTTGAATGAACTCAGAGTCTGTAGAACAAACCATTACATCAGTCAACAAAAGGTAACACTCAGCACTGAGGGGCTGTGCCAAAGTCTCCTCTTAAAATTAAATAATTACTATAGTCCCTCAGTTACTGGTTAGAATGAATCTGTTGCAGGGCATTACACATGACGTGTTACATCCACTTCGAAATTTACAATATAACAACGTGATGTCACAATGTCATACTATAAGGTATAGGCTACTTCAGTATACAGGTGGTCACGTGATCCACTACCAATAAACCAATAATAAGTTTTACTGAAAAAAGAAAAACAAAACGGTCACAATAGCCTATAGGCTCACAACTCTGGAGCACGTTGCGGCCTCTCGTCTACAGTTGTCAGTTTAGATAATAAACCTACGTGAAGATAGTAATGACACTTCACCTAGGTCCTAAAACTATTCTTTTTTTAGTGGACAATACATTTTATCTGGTATTGACAGGCATGCCAATATTATAATTTCAGACATATATCTGTGATAAAAACGGACAAGTTGCACTTACACACAATTACACACACAGTATCCAAAATACTGTTTGTTGTATATTTATTCACTGTGCATATAATAATACAGGGACTGCTTCAACTACACAAGTAGAAATGTATTTTGTAAATGTACTAATGTAAAAACAATGTTGCAGTCTTTTCGGTTAATGTAGATTACCAGGTACTTCCCTAGACTTGGATTCTCGTACAAATTACAAAAAAGATTTCAGTGACTCATCTGAATTAGAGAGGTGGGAAGTTCTTACCCCGAATCTTCATTGCTTTCAACGGTTGTTTGCATGTGACTGGGTCTCTTGAATGTTACTTTTAAATACGGCGTGATTAACAGATCCAGCGTCTTCAGTTTACTCTCTCCTAAACGGCTCTGTGCAGTTCTAAATCCACTTTCAACAGCAAGTTTTCAAAAGATCCGTCAGACACGTTTACTTCAGCGAAACATAAGTGAGTCGTAAAATGAGGACATTGGAACCAGTAGCCTATTAACAGCCGTCCAGCGACGTCCTTTTGGGTTCGTTTGTTGTCACTCCTTTCGGGCTTTTTTCTGGTCTCTACTGTTGTTTCACGCTTTAACGCTTCAAAGCACACAGTCTGAGCGCTATGTCAACGCTGCTAGCGCCGCCTATTATCAGCGTGTAGAACCGAGGTTCGTGCATTGCGATAAGCGGTGCTCAAGTTACGCCCTGGGCTGAGGAAGTTCAGTCAGCGTTGTGATTCCGGAATTGTGGGGAACGCGATGGGGGCGCCCCGTTTATTAATTTATTATTGTATTGGGTTAATTTCATTTACGTAAATAGCTGGCTTCCTCTTTTGAAGTAGCCTAAATGGTCTACTTGGACCATTTTGGAGAAGTTCACAACTGTCGCATTGAAGTGGAAGTTTTAATGACACCTAACACTTTACTCCCATTCACGTTGCCTACCAGTTAAGAGACTATGCAATCTATGTGTAGAATCATTTGCCTAGGATTGAGGATAATAAAGCTTTGAAAAGTAACTTTTACCTGCATCCGTACGCTGTTGAGCCACCATCACAAAAATTACAGAGGCTGGAAAGTTGGAACACCCCAGAAAGCCTGCAGTGTCATAGTTGTCCTCCAGTCATACAATGGAACAAATTGTGAGCAGAAATCAATCTCATGCTTATGACCATGCTGATTGTAAACATGGAAATTTCAGTTTGCACACTGAATGAACCCCAGAAATGTAACTACATGAAAGGTCAGATCTAGTCAGATGCAGTGTACCAGTGACTTGTCACTACCTGGGCTTTAGGATTATAACAAGGCCAAACCAATGTATCAACATTTCCTCTGTACATACATGAAATGATGCTCTTAATAATCCTCAGTGTGCCTGCACAAGATTTCTGTTCCCTGCTTAAATTTACTAGGTCAGAAAACATCGACAAAAAAATAAACAAACAAAAAAAGCTGCCAGATTGTCTGCTGTAGGCCTACGTCATATGTTAAATTGGTACAGCTTGGTTTGAAATACAGCCCTCCTGCATTGCTGTGCTTGGGAGTAGTGGTCTTTCCAGTTGCGGTGGCTGAGTAATGAGTATAGGAATAACTTCAATTTTCAACACTGTAATTTTTCCACTATGGTAAAATATTTACACAATTAAGTGAATGTGAATGTTGTCGATATTTACACCTGTGACCTTGTTTACATGTGCTTGCCTTGGCCCGCAGTACCAATATTTATAAACATTGCAGCTAACACAAAATGTTCTCACAATGTTGCTGCCATGTGGTGGCAATGAAATAACACTAACAAAACATTCCAGCAACATTGTGAGAAGCTGGGATTTGTGTTAGCTGGGATAGCCTCTAAACCTTTGACACCATTAAAAACAAATGATGTTTCATGCACACTGAAAAACTGGATTAGAAACTGCAGCAACTGTACTCAATTACAAAGGGCCATGTAACACTAAAGTCCAGTGGGAAGTTGGAAGCCTTTGAAATGTTAAAATACTGTGAAAATTATGTCGTCGATTAGTTATGTTCAAACATAACTAGTTGGAGGCAATTCAATAGATAATGCAGCTGAGCAGCTGATTTTATGGCATATCCAAGCCAATCTGCAAGAAATTGTTTTGAGTAAAGGATGCACATCATATTCGGGCAGTGTAAGTTTGAGTACAATGTCGGTATTTAAGAAAAATCATCAACTTGTTCGTCATTATTAGCACAACCACAACTATTTACCCACAACTGGCATCAACCGTTAAGGATCTACTGAGAGGCCCTAGCTGTGGCTTCAACAGGCATTTTTCCCAGGACTTGTACTTCGGTCTGGGAGTACTATTCTGGGCACAAAGTTTTTAAGGGCACAGGCACTGCAAGAGGAAACATTTTTATAGCACAGTCATCAACTGAGCTGTTGGTACAAATATGTAAAAACATTTTAAAAAAAATACATTTTACTGTCCTGTTAAAAACACATTATCCACTGCAGCATTATTGCCATCTAAAGGTAACAGCCAGTATCGAACCTCCATTCATTTTCAAAGCTGCTGATCATGCCATCAACATTTTGTTTCCACATCAACAGGAAAAATGACAGACTTCCTGAGGTCATCATTAATAAAATTCAGAGTTTTATTTGGTGCTTATTTCCTACATTAGGGTACTATAAAACAGTACAGAGTTTATATATAATGTAGAAATTATGTCTAATATCCTAAACTATATATAAAACATTAACAGAACAAAGTTTGCAAAGTACAAAGAAGTGGACCCATTTAAAGTAAACTAGATGGTGGACGGCATTTTCAGTTTTATTCCCCATCGAACTCTATGAAAGGCATCGATCCAGTCTCTACAGCTACACAATGAACAAAAGGAGGATTTGGATTTGGATAAAAGTTTTAAAACGACTAAAAACAAGTGTGAATGTCCATAAAAATAGTGTTTATGCCATACAAGAGGACCCGAATCCATGATTTCACAGTGCTAAGGACCACTAACATAGCTTGTTATAATCTCTGTCATTTACAGCTGAGAGACAAGTTAATTATGATGAAATCTGATGTGATTATAACAGAATATACAATTTTTTATTTGGGCCTTTGCAATTTCCAGAAATTACACAAAAGAATGAACCAAATAGACATTTCTAATGTCCACTGAGTAACTGATCTATGCAAACTTTGGGCAGTTATATTTCTAGCACTGTAGGGTGATAATGTTGAACAAAACGAATCTTAAAAAATATATACAAAGCACAATCTGTGAACTAGTATCTCAAAAGTGCTTTGACTCTCATATTCAGCCTCAATTAACCATATTTTTTCTGTGGGCTACCTCAGAAGTAGATGACAAGGGCATCTCCAGGCATGTTCATATGCATATGCGAGACCAGTCATTTAAAAACAAAAAAACAATAAATAAAAACTGAGAAACCCACGTACAAATACGTACTCAATCACATTTTCCCAAAGAATGTACCTTGATGATTACCACTGGCTCATGGCAACACCACCCAGTAAGTAGCGATATTAAAAAAACAGTTGGGTGGGGGGTGCTGAACTGGTAACCATGAAGGGACACTTTCTACAGGTGATGTGAGCCACTCTACAACATATACACCATGTTATACCACTACAGGAGACAAGGCTGCATGAAAACACAACCACTTTGGTCAAACAGTGCCCAGCCTTTCGCAAGTTCCAGCAGATTGCAGACGCCACACGTTTTTTTTCTTCTTCTTCAAAAAGTTGGTGGAGCAAAAAAAGGACTTCTTATTTTTGTTCGCCAAACTCCACAGAAAAGATGAATTACAGTTGATTATGACAACATGAGGCAAGAGGGTCTCTGGAGGTTCTCGCACCCCTCCTCAGATGGCCTAACACATTGGGCATGGGCTGGGGGGGGGGGGGGGGGGTCCGCTGGGGAAAGGCCCAAATAAGTGCACTTCTGCTGGAAGACAAGGCGGTAAAGTGGCAATGCATGTCCAGGCAACGGGCACTACAACGATGCCACTGTGGCCAGTCCTTCACTTGGTTCCAGGCTGTGGTGGTGCAGCTCTGCCTTGCAGATTGTGGAGCCGGCGCAGTGCAGAGAGCTGACAGCAGGGGGCTCCTCATCTCCTGCAAACACAGGCACAAAGGCTTTGTTTGTGATGTCATGAGGTTCGTGCCATGAGAGAAAGAGAAACACATATGTGCCTCATTCTCAGTTAGGCCCAGGTCAGGCAATGTATGGCATAAATGGTGGTGCTCGTATACCGGTTACGTTCCCGAAAACAAACCATTTTATAACCAGGTTGGACCAGTGGTGGTGCTCGTATACTGGTAACATTCCCAAAAAAAAAACATTTTCCAACCGGTTTTGTTTCCAGTAGATCTACGTCAGGTGCGAGAGGGCCTACAGACATCAGGTTTATCAGTCTGAAATGCTGTCAAAATGTAAAGCTTGTGTCTGGGAGCATTAATAATGAGTGTGTGCTCTTATTTCCACTGTCTGTTTTGCATGCCATCTGAAAAAGTACTGCAGGGGAGAGCAGGGATTGATAGAAGAGGATCAAGTCTGTGCTGACCTGTGACTACGTGGTAAGTGGTTAGGAGAAACTGATGTGGTAGTAACCAGAGGAAATGTCATAACTGGCTTTGACTAGACAGTGTCTAGCCCATGATTATATAGACTTTCTGTGGAGTACAAGAGAAGTGCAGCCAATACCCTGAGAGTATCCAAACTCTATTCAGATTATTAACTGAATTCAACATGAACTGTTGAAGCTACGCAGGGCTGGGTATAGGATACTTGGATTGATGACCTGGAAAACTAAGTATGTGAGTGTGTGTGTGTGTGTGTGAGATAGAGAATGAATGAGTGAGTGCAAGTATTTAAGTGCCTATATGAGTGTGTGAGTATTTGTGTGCGAATGAGTCAGTGCATCAGTGAGTGAGTGTATGTGTGTGTGCGTGTGTGTGTGTGTGTGTGTGTGTGTGAGTGCATTAGTGAGTGAGTGAGCGTGTGTGTGAGTGCATTAGTGAGTGAGTGAACATGTGTGTGTGTGAGTGCATTAGTGAGTGAACGTGTGTATGTGAGTGCATTAGTGAGTGAACGTGTGTATGTGAGTGCATTAGTGAGTGAGTGAACGTGTGTGTGAGTGAGTGCATTAGTGAGTGAGTGAGCGTGTGTGTGTGTGAGTGCATTAGTGAGTGAACGTGTGTATGTGAGTGCATTAGTGAGTGAGTGAACGTGCGTGTGAGTGAGTGCATTAGTGAGTGAGTGTGTGTGTGTGTGAGTGCCTTAGTGAGTGAGTGAGCGTGTGTGTGAGTGCATTAGTGAGTGAGTGAACATGTGTGTGTGTGAGTGAACGTGTGTGTGAGTGCATTAGTGAGTGAGTGAGCGTGTGTGTGTGAGTGCATTAGTGAGTGAACGTGTGTATGTGAGTGCATTAGTGAGTGAGTGAACGTGCGTGTGAGTGAGTGCATTAGTGAGTGAGTGAGTGTGTGTGTGTGTGAGTGCATTAGTGAGTGAGTGAGCGTGTGTGTGAGTGAGTGCATTAGTGAGTGAGTGAGCGTGTGTGTGTGTGAGTGCATTAGTGAGTGAACGTGTATGTGAGTGCATTAGTGAGTGAGTGAACGTGCGTGTGAGTGAGTGCATTAGTGAGTGAGTGAGTGAGTGTGTGTGTGTGTGTGTGAGTGCATTAGTGAGTGAACGTGTGTATGTGAGTGCATTAGTGAGTGAACGTGCGTGTGAGTGAGTGCATTAGTGAGTGAGTGAACGTGTGTGTGAGTGAGTGCATTAGTGAGTGAGTGAGCGTGTGTGTGAGTGCGTGCATTAGTGAGTGAACGTGTGTGTGAGTGAGTGCATTAGTGAGTGAGTGAACGTGTGAGTGAGTGCATTAGTGAGTGAGTGAGTGAGCATGTGTGTGAGTGAGAGCATTAGTGAGTGAGTGAGCATGTGTGTGAGTGAATGCATTAGCGAGTGAGTGAGTGAGCGTGTCTGTGAGTGAGGGCATTAGTGAGTGAGTGAACGTGTGAGAGTGGGTGAGCATGTGTGTGAGTGAATGCATTAGTGAGTGAGTGAGTGAGCGTGTGTGTGAGTGAGGGCATTAGTGAGTGAGTGAACGTGTGAGTAAGTGAGTGCATCAGTGGGTGAGTGAGCGTGTGCATGAGTGAGTGCAGGTGAGTTTCTCACCCAGGCCAGAGGAGGAAGACACGCTGTCGGTCAGGGAGGAGGAGTCGGCCTGGTCTGGGCACAGCCCCTCCATCAGGGGGATGGAGAGCTCTGAGGAGGGCACCGATGAGTCATAAATCCCAGAGTCCCGGGGCATTTCGGGGGGGCTGGCCGAGCCGTCTGTGTGCGGGAGGGGGCCAAGGGGGGCGCTGGGGAGGCTGTCCTGGGAGGCAGGGCCCTCGGGCTCCCCCTGCAAGGAGGCGGGGCCTGAGGCAGAGCTGGGCCCCGGGCCGACGGAGGAGAGGACAAGCGCGTTACTCGTCAGCGGGCACTCCCCCTCTGGGGGCAGGGTCCTCAGCACCACCTCATTCAGCACCAGCCCAGAGTCGAACTTCTCCATGGGCGGGGCCCGCGTCCGAGCCCGGGATGGGGCGGGGCCAGGGGCGGGGCCGGGAATGGGGGCGGGGTCAGGGGCAGGCATCAGCCTCTTCTCGAACCAGTCGGGCTCCTGGGCGATGTACTGGTGCATGTTGCAGATGGCCACGTAGAGGGCGCGGCCCGAGCGGCTGCGGAAGTAGTTGCGCTTGCTGACGTTCTGGAGCGGCGGCTCGCGCTCGGGCAGGCTGAGCTGGCGGGAGTGCAGCCGGCCGAACAGCAGCGGCAGCTGGTCCATCAGCCTGAAGCGGGGCGCCAGGTCCAGCACCGCCGGCACCTCGCTCTCGCGCGAGTAGTCAAAGTACACCGCCAGGAAGCGCGAGAGGTCCGGCGAGCTCTGCCGCGCCTGCCGCAGCTTCTCCGCGATCATCGCCACGGCGACCACAAACAGATCCCCGCCCCCTGACCCTCCTGACCCTCCTGACCCCGCCCCTCGGCTGGCCCCTCCTTTGCTCCTCCGATTCTTTTTCTCCACAAAGTACTTCATGCCTTTGGAGCAGATGGTGATTATGAAGTGGGCCTCCTCGATCTGTCGACTCAGCCAGGCCATCTGACCCTCCTTGCATATTTCCAGGTGCTCCCACAGGTCCAAAGCCACCTGAAGCATAGGACACAGTACACCTGCTGTTACACCTCACCCACACGAAGGTCTCGTCTTCAATTTCTCAATGTCCACAGCAATAAATCATAACATCACAGAACAGACTGATCAAAGCCTTATTCAGTATGCCTTTTCAAAACACTGTACAACAGGAATCTAAAACTCTAGTCTTGAACCTCTAGTCTTGAGTCTGCTGGTTTTGGTTTGAGCACTTAAGTGCTTAATTAAAGTCACCCATTGGCTAAAGAGTCCCCACACCTTCTGTCAAGGGCCTAAATTGGCCAATGATTGAAAGGAAGCTGCAAGAACCTACTGACACTGCAGCCCTCAGGACTGGAGTCTGAGATCCTGACCAAACAAATTCAACAGTAGTCCACAAAGTATGAAAACCAGTTGCATCATTCAGCCAGCAGGTGGCAGTCTGCACATGACTGATCACACCACTCTGGGTATTCTGCTGCCCTCAGCCTGGTGCTGCCTTCCACTGCACAGGTTCACTTTCTTGGGTCAGTTCACATCTCACCACACAGGTTTATTAAATACACTGCCCTTTGACCCAGAGTGCACCCAAAGAGGGCAGAACCTCCCGTTACAGATTTGAGTTTCCTAGAACTTTAATGCACTGGTCTTGCCTATTTCATACTGAATGTTAAACACATACACAGCCCTGGATGACCAACAGCACACCTCCAAGCATGAATGTATTTGATACGTTGGCCTTTAACAATTCAGACAACACCTCAATGTACATATTTAACCAGCGTGCCAGCCCTGTTGATTGAGCACACGGGACAAAGACATGTTCAGTGTTTGGCTCTGCACTCCACAATTTTAGATTTGTAATCAATCAATTCACATGTGGTTAAAGCGCATATTCACAACTTTTACTTTTTTTTGTTTTTTTATACATTTTGGTTACTTCCTTGGCTTACCAGGCTCTTTGTGATTTCTGAGCTCACTAGGGCTCTTTTTCTTATAAATGATGTTCGGAACAGTTGGTTTTGGTCAGCCTAAGGTTTGGCCCAAGCCTGCTGACGGAGCATATACCGTACCTCACAGCTGCAGAAGTCCTGCAGGAAGTTGGCGAAGCTCTGGACGACAGCGAGGTGCTTGGGGCCGTCTCGGCTCGAGTAGCAGATGAAGACCTTGGGGCGGGGCCAGGGCCTATCTGCGTTTAAGGCAGTGGTGTGAGAGGACGACTCCGAGCTCTCCTCGTCCAGGTGGGAGTAGATGTTTTCTGCACGAGGAATCACGGAAACAGGAGGGGTGGAACATGAAGGTGTGGAACCATTGTTTTAAGCAGCGTTTAATGCACTTTTTTCCTATCTAAAAAAGAGGGGTATGTCTGATGGTATTTCACAGCTGCTGTAACAGACGGGCTGAGGTGTAATGAGAGGCAGTACGGCATGGTGGGGCTCACCCTGCTGTTTCTTGCGGCACATGACGGTGAAGAGTGTGGCAAAAGCAGACATGATGACCAGGGGCACAGTGATGGCCATGGCCCGGATAGGCCCCGCCCAGGGGGAGTGCACTGTGAGAGAGTGACAGCACGGAATGCAACTCAACACGCAGGAGCAATAAACAGCCTAATCACACATCTGAACACACCTGGACACTCAACTCAACAGAAAAGGAAATATTGCTTGTAAAACAAAATAAAATAATAATACTAATAACAACAATGAAATGTACTGGGAGAGTGAGACAGCACAACTCTGGGATATAATCACCCAGGACTGCAAAGTGAGACATGCAGCACAACTCAACATTCAGGAATAACAGGCAACGGCAAATCAACACTTCCTCAAACTTGATCACCATAGAGTTTGCATAGTACAGCTTGAAATCCACAAACAGCAATCAACAGGAAACAAATACTTCCTCAAATCCAATCACTATAGAGTTCACACAGTGCAGCTCAATGTCTGACAATCCAGACAAAACATGTTTCCTCAAATCTAAATCACCATGACAATACCTAGCAGAGCCTGGCAGCCATTTTATGGTCGAGTATGAGGGGTTCAAATTTACCTTGGCTCACGTGGTACTGGGCTTGTCTCCTAGTGGTGTTGTTGTCATCTCGGAGCTGGGTGCAAAGGTATACATGACACCAGTGAGTCATCCCTGCTGCAGTTTGTTCAGTTTAACTGGCAGTTCAGGCTTTTAAACATATATTCTTGCACACTGCCATGCCAAAAACTATTTTTAATTAAACAGTAAACACCCTCCCTCCTACTGATGGAACACTTCAAATGCATATGCGATTCCCTTTTTTAATCAAGAGAACACGTTCAAAAATAGTAATCCATAATTACTTCTGTCAGTAACTGCAAAGAGGCATTTAGTGTGTGTCACTTTGCGTGTCATGCTAATGCTACTTGCTGCATCATAAGTGGCATATCACACCTACCTATTTGTGGTTAGGAGCATTAGCATTTATGGATGTTGCCACAGAGCTTAAGAATGAGATTTAGCTCTATGATGGGCCAATAAAATATATTTTTACAATAATCAAAAGAATTCCAAAAATCATGTTTCCCATAATTCCTTACCTCGATTGTGTAAGTTCCTGGCGTTACATCTGGGAGAACACATGTTGTTTTGTAAGAGCTGGATTCCTGGAGGCAGATAACAGGCTTAATTAATACACAACACTGTTTAAAAGGTCAAATTATTATATGCTCATTAAGAGAAAAAAATGCTGCACCCTAAAAGGCAGACTTGAACGGGCTAGCTTAATACACGGCAATATTTAATTGTGTTCAACCGTTGGTAAAAAACCAGGGCATGGTGTAAATGTACCAGCACAGTTTGAGCTTCATTAGGCCATGTTTTTGGATCTTATGACTAAGGCCAATCTGAGCCAAAACACCAACACAATGGCTCATCAAACGCAATTAAACATGGCAGTGTAAAGCGCCTGTCTGTACCAACTACCAAGCCAGCTTCAGTCCAGTTTTTCTTTTTAGGTATGAGGCCAGCGAACTTAGCTTTGTTGTTTTTCTGTGGCTGCTTTACTTTGCTCTTTTATATCCCTGGTTCACATACATTTTCTTTGCATTACTGGACAGGACACACATTGACTATGTTATAACATGCACACAGTATTCTGGATAATGTTCTTTGACTGGTTATAGTTATATTCCAAATAAGCAGTTCACTTTCAACATGAAATGCAAAGGTCATCAACATTCCTGTATACATGGTCATCTTGATATCTCGAACCCTTTAAGGGACATGTCTGAAACACTAACTATGTCATTTGTGAGCGATGCTCACTTTTCCAATATCTTGAGTTTTTACACATTTGAAAAGTAGCTTATTGCAAACAGGTAGTCTCATCATTATTCAGTTTGTTCTCAGAAAGCATTTTTAAAGGTCGCTGATGCAACGCCTTCTTTTGGGGCAACTTTAGCTCAGGAGCTGTCATCCAGTTCGATCCCCAGACCTCTGGGTAAAAAAAGTGTCTTATAGTGTCCTTGAGCAAGACACCTATCCCTGAACTGTTCCTTGATGAGCTGGCTGGAGTCTTGTGTATCTTGCGAGTCCTTGGTGTGCGAATGTATGTGAGACAAAATTGCAAGCTCTTTGTGTTCACTATGACAGCAGGTCAAGAGAGTGAACTACGACCCAAGGTTCTGAGAAGGTTCAGGAGGTGGCTCCTCCTAAAATCTATTTGGCTGGGCGTCTGTTAGGCTACACCCATTGTTCAAAGCAGAAGGGCGTGTCTCCCCAGCCAATCCACAATCCAATCCATGGTCCAAAACAGAAAAGGAGATCGCCTTACTTGCAGTTTACAGCCAGGTATCTCTCTAAAAACCTTTTTTTAAATTTTTTTTTTTATCTCAATGATGCTTAGGCTGAATTATTGTTAATTTTATTGTTTTTCAGCTATGAGGAATGAAGCTAAACAAACACACACATGTACCTACTTGGTATTACATATTCAAAATTAGTATTATAGTATGCAATACAAATTTGTGTATAAGTTGCCATAGTCAGCACTGTTGCTCATATCTCAGTAATGTTCTCTTAAATAAGTTCTCTAAACATAGTTCCATTTACTTACACAAGTTCTATTCAGTTCACAAATTCCCTGCTTCTCCATTTTCCAGTAAAGCATCCTTGTGATCTTTGTCTTGATATTATGCACTATACAAACAAAACTGAACTGAATGCAAAGTTGCATCCTAAATGAACGTGATGTAATGGACTCCACAAGGTGGATTCTTTAAATGGTGTTTCACCTCTGTCCTTACCGGCTTGCAGCACTTGAGCCTGAAAGAGCTCTCCTGCCGAAGCCTGTAATAAACGTAGTACGCGCTGAAGCTGAATGTGGGCGGGGCATGCTCAAACACCACCAGCAGGCTGGACCCCAGCTGAGAGATGTTCAGGCTCTTGGGCTTCCAGACTGATTGACAGGTACAGAAAGAGGCAAAAGAGAGCAACATATTGGAATTACATCAAATCCAACCACAAAGACATGGGCGCACAGAGCAGTTATTAGACCCTACTTTGCTTCCCCCCCGCCCCCCAACTCCCCCCACACTCTCTCAATCAGCCTCTCACATTCTCAAACTTGAGATTAGTTTCCAGCAATCTGAGAGGCTCTATAGTAAGTTTTAACTTATATTATAGATCAGTGGTTTAAATTTCTTGAAGCACCATCTCCAACGAGATCCCCCTCTCCCTCACGGGCATTTAGCACTCTGGCAGAAGCTAGCCGTAAAAGACGGTTACCATTTCCCCAGAAATCAAGAGCAAAGACTCACATGGTTTGCAGACCAGGTTATCTGAGCCCAGGAGTACTTCACAAGCTGGAAAACACAACAAAACAGACATGGGGCTGCTTCTCTCTGCTGCACTCTCCCATTTCAGATACATCTCCAGTTTCTTTTATTAATTATGTTTTATTGATTTTGTTTTGAATGGACAGTGCAAAACAAAAAACAACAAACATTCAAAAGTAAAATAAATAGGTTCCATCCATTCATACTGTTCAATGATGAATTTTCAATTGATAAGTTGAATTTCAGTTCACTACAGTGACTTCAGTGAATTGAAACGGAACTGACCAAACCAATCCATCTGAAAGTGCTTCCACTTTACCGTTTACTGTATTACACACAGTCACACCCGTAAGGGGAAAAACAATGCATAGGTCTGGCTGTAGTGCTTCCATGTGTGATATGTATAGTGCTCTTACTATTGGTACGAAGGAAAGATGGAGGGAAGTAGCTTTCGTTCATGAAGGTGGGGAATGGCACGATCCGGATCATATAGTCGGTCTCAAATTCCAGTCCGGGAAAGGGCTGTGAGCTCATTTTCTGTTTGGGTGACAAGAGGCAGTGACATCACTTCCTTTTACAACTCAACCACCTCACAGAAACAAGAGCCAGTGATGTCACAACAGCCAATGACATCACTAGAGCCATGGACATCATTTCCCAACAAAAATTAACCTTCTCACAGCAACAACAGTCATTGGATATGAGCCCTGCTTCCACATTTCCTTTCCTCAATTCAGAGATGAGGGATATTTTCCATTAAATTGTTCATGAAATTACACAGAAATATATAGTTGCTATTAGTAATAGTAGTACCTCTTGTGCTAATTAACTGAATCAAGCATATACTTTGATTTTCATTTGCAGCCATCTTTGTTTACATTTCATCCATATATTCCACAACATTCTTAATTTGCATATTTTACAGATCATTCTCAATCCAAGTGTGTCCATGCATTCCATCATCACACCTAATTCTTGTTCTTGCCCACTATTATTCTAGTCACCCCTTTGTTCATCCATCTATATCTTCTTAAATTCTTATTGTTTTTTTCTGTGAGTTAAGTTAGTCTGTGTCTGTTGGATTCCTCCATTTCCAGTTTCCGATTTGACACTTTTTTTTTTTTCTGATACGCTGGGATAATGCAATATGTCTAACCCATCCACCTGATATGTCAAAGAAATCACTGGAATTGAATACCCAGAGAATTAAAACTAGAAGTACATTTTTGAAGAGATTCATAGGGTTTCAAAAAAATTTAAGAACAAATGGTGAACACCATTTGTCATCAAATGAAAAGAAGACAAAAAACAAATCAACCAGTTATTCAATTAACTTGCACAAGGACATAGTAGTAGCAGAGGCAAGGAGTAACAACAGTAGCAGTATTATTATCATCATACAAATCTAGTCGCATGATTTTTCATAACCAGCTTGTGTGCACCTCAGAAATATGCATATTAAAGAGTAAAAATGACTGTGGGACAGATGAGTGTCATTACCACATTCCTGAAGGAGAAGTTAAGCTGTCGAGGATCCTTCAGGACCATGTGCTGGCACTGCTTGCCCTCTGGGTTCTTATCCTCCAGATACACCCTGAAGCCCCGCACATGCTCAATCCCTGCGCAGAGAAACGTACGCCTGTCACAGGCCATCGGAACACACACCAACACACAAACACACAATCACACGCGCGTTTCACCATGGTGCAGCACACCTTATAGATTAGCTTCCTAACCAAGGCATCATTTTATCTGATGGCAGAAAAAAAACCCACTGGCACAGAGCTGCACAAGCAATCTGTAGATTTTAAAAACAGATTTCAAACTTACCCTCAACACTGTTTACATTCCCCCCATCCCCGTCCCCAGGGCACATAGGTGCTGGTGTGTGTGTGTGTGTGTGTGCGTGCGTGCGTGTGTGAGTCTGTCTGAGGGCTGGGAGGCGGGAGGGGCGTGTTCGCCAGGGCACAGACCCAAGCTCAGGGATGAGAGACATACCTGCATGCCAGCATTCCCCTCGCCCTTCAGAGGGGCCAACACACCTCCCTTTAAATTACATTTCTGCCTTATCACTTATACACACACACGCACACGTACACCAAACACACAGACTCACACTCACACACACACACAGACTCACAGACAGACTCACCCACACACACTCACACACATACACACATTCACACACACCACACACCACACACACACTCAAACACATTCACACTCATAAACTCACAGACACAGACACACACACACACTCACACTCATACACGCTCACAGACACACACACAGACAGACTCGCCCACACTCTCACACACATTCACACACACTCACACACACACACTCTCACACACACACACACACATTCCGTGTGGTTCCTATTACGGCGATAAGGAGTGGATCTGAAAGGGTCTCCTCTCTTTGGAGGGTGTAACTCCACACCTCCGTCGCCCTGGAGATCCTATCATGCCTCCGCCTCCCTCACAGGAGACAAGAAAGAGAAAGAGAAAAAACAACCAGAGGGGAGGGAAAAGCCGCCCGACTGGTCGTGTTCCGTCAGCCGCCAGCTACCGTGGCAACATTATACGCGCTCTCACAGAAAAGAGCGCCGCCTGCTCTTATTATTTGACATTTTTTCAGAGACAGGTTTTTTTTTATGGATATATATTTACCTGAGCAGTGCTGAGCTCTGCATCAGTCAGAGGGACTAACCCCCAGCGCCCTGCAAACAGCAGGCCTCATTGTTCTGGGGCTCAGCCAGGGCCTCAGATTACCAGGTTCAATAGGGCTCCAACATGCGGAAGCCAGGGGCATCTCCCCCCCCCCCCCGCTTTCTACCTCTTCCTACCTCTCCCCCTCTCGCTCTCTCTCACACACATTCCTTCACGGGACATCACAGGGGCTATAATGCAGACTCACTCCTTTTTTCTCTTCATTTCTCTCAGTCTCTCTCTTTGGGAAATTAGAGTTAGTGTCAGGGCATAAGAATAACCAACCTGGGGGAGGGGGGGGGGGGGGGGGCTGATGCTTTGATCACGACAGCTAGCATGAGGGCTTTGAAGAGGTGCTACTTTCCCCAACTTCTCTCCTCAGTGCTGTCCGAGATACCCACGATTAATCTGGCCCTTGTGCGATCATGCATGATGAACCACTAAAACTAACTCACCAAACTGGGTTTGTGAAGAAAAAGCGCAAGGGCTGCATGTACTTGGAAGACAGGAAAAATGTTTATTGAATGCAGCCACAAGCACAGACACAGACACACACAGGGGCATGTTTTTAAGTGTGCACAGATGCGTACGCCAGGTGCACATGAATCCCCCCGAACACTAAACATGGGGTTGTGTTGATCCACTTCCCCTCTGAAATGCAGGCACAGCGACTCATCTTACACTCCTGCTGCGGGCTATAGGGGACACTCTCTCATGATTTATGGGTCTCCAGAGCAGTAGCTACTATGTGCCATGCTCTGTATCAGCATCCTCCTGTACAGAGCCCCTGCCTCTGCATTGGAGTGTTCAGTCTTTGAACACATGATAATCCATCAAAGCCTTCCGCACACAAAAAATGGAAAAAAGAAACCAAAAAAGAAACCAGCAATCTATGCCAGTCACATTCTACCCTCCCAGGTAACAGTCTGCTAACTCACATCTGTGGTTTAAAAGTAAGTGTGGTTTCTTTGAACAATTTGTTGAAATATTCTGTTTTTATGCTGTCTCTTTATAGAAAGCATTATATGTAAGTGGGGGCATGAGCCCATTCTATCTGGCACAGAAGCGTGGTGTGGGGGGGGCACAGAGTGTGGGGGGGGCACAAAGGCGTGGTGGGGGGGGGCACAGAAGTGTGGGGGGGGGGGGCACAAAGGCGTGGTGGGGGGGGGGGCACAGAAGTGGGGGGGGGGGCACAAAGGCGTGGTGGGGGGGCACATTACCCAGCGGGCTTGGCATCCAGTGCACCACCACGGCCGCCTGGTTGTCACAGGCCAGGTGGCTGAAGGTGACGTTGCTGACTTCATGGATGGCGTGCTTCCCCAAGGGGTTCCAGTTCAGCGAGCAGTCTGCAGTAATGAGACAGAGGGAGGGAGTAATGAGAGAGGGAGAGAGAGGAAGGGAGGGAGGGAGAGAGATAGGGGAAGAGGCCAGGAGAGGGAGGAAGAAAGAGAGTGAGAAGAAAGCCAGAGAGAAAGTGAGGGGGAGAGAGAGTGAAAGAAAGAGAGAGGGAAAGAAAGTGAGGGAGACCATGAGAAGAGGGAAAGAGAGAGTGTGATAGCATGAGAGAAAGTGAGAGAGAAACATTGAGAGATGGAGTGAGAGGGATCAGGGTAGAGGGAGAGAGAGACAGAGAAAAATGCAGAGGGACACAGACCGAGAGAAGGATGGAAATGAATGCAGATGGAGGGATGGAGAGAGATGCAGAAATGTTAACCCCAAAGTGCTTTCACTGGGTGCCCAGGAGGGACAGCTCTGTCAAGCTGGGTGTTTTATTTTGTTGTTTTTTTTTTTTTTTTTGAAACAGTGACCGTTACAAGAGAACACAGTTTGCCACAAAGGTTCGCCTTGTTGAACGCTCATCAGGTAGAGGACGAGGAGCGCCCAGTCACGGTACGCCAATCCCGCCCCCCCTCCCCAGCACCCCCCACCCCCTCCCGGTTCTGAACAGCAGCCATTGTGATGCTAAACCAGTGGCCACTGAATGGAACGGTTCCCTCTGACAGTCACAGACAATGGGAGCTGACTGCTGGGAAAATCAGGATTAGCGTCAAGAGAAAATTTGACTTTCGGTGGAAAAATTTGCCAGGCAAGAATGTGGAAGGAGGAAGGGGGGGGGGGGATCTGTGGGTTCCTAGGGCCATTTAATGCCGTGGAATAAAGTTTATTCATTCAGCAGTCTGCTTAAAGAGTTTAGGAGATGTTTCCCAATCGCACCGTCATTAAAATGCAGAGGCACAAAAAAAAAAAAAAAAGACTTACTGTCGGTCCGGAACGTGACCCCAGCCTTCCGCCCACTGCCGTCAGAACTGGACAGGAGACCCTAGAAAGAGAGAGAGAGAGAGAGAGAGAGAGAAAGCCCACTTCAGTAATCAGGCCCAGCAGTCACTATGACTGTTCTTCTGAATCAGTAACCAGGCTCAGCGGCGGCCGACTCTTGTTCCAATTGTCCGCGGCAACCAAAGGAGAGCAGCAGAGGGGAGTACACCGGCCAGGCACCGGCACGGTCACCCGGAGCGACGGCACGGCTGGCGCATCACGCGGCTGCAGTTTCAGCCTGCGATCGGGGAACCCCGCCAGGCTTCCTGCTGCTCCGCCCACCCTCCTCTCCACCCCTCCCAGCCTCCATCAGGGAAGGGGCCAGGGCAACCCAACAGGGACGGAAGGAATGGCCAAAAACAGGGGGGCCGGCAGTGGGGGGGGTTACGAAACCTACCGAGCGCTTGCATAAGGCGGACGTTAGATACGCTCACATGGAAAAAGGAACACACGGACTGGGGGGGGGGGGGGGGGGGGGAGGAGAAGACCATGTTTGGAGCAACAATGGAACTGACCTGAGACAGACAGCTGCCTGAGGGGGGGGGGGGGGGGGGGGGGGGGTAAGGGAGAGTCCATGCCATGAGGCGGTAGGTCAGCTCAGTGGCCATGTGCTACACTGCAGCCTGGCAAACTTCCTCATCTATAATCCAAACACTCCTATCCCATAATCATTCACCAAATCATGGAAAGGGGAAGTTACCTCCATGACAGGATGTTGCACAGTTAACCTTCAAACCTTCAGATAAGGAAGATGCCTGGACCTGGAGTTAATCAGCATTTTGTTCTTAAATTTTGACACAAATAAATGTATGAAATCCAAGTAATCACTAAAAGTCTCAGGGACAAAATATGTTTGCATTTTCAAAAATAATGCTTCCATACATTTGCAATTCAAAGTTGAGAATAACTCGATGATACATTGGTCACAGAACAATTTATGTTCCTCACAGGCAGCTGAAGTTGAACTTGTGTGGTGCATTCAGTAATAGCATTGTGTCTGCTGGGAGCTGAAAGCAGGAATTTGCAGCATGAAGAAAATTCCTTCAGTGGCTTTATTTCAAAAACGTTTTTTCAGACATGTTGCATCTACTGGCTGTGTCTATCCTGGAGTTCCCATCTCCTTGGAAACCACATCACAGGCATTCCCAGACTTGTTTGGTGAAATATGTCAGCTCATGACCTCATCTGTTGCATTTAAGCAATCTATGTTTGTCTATCTGTGCTCTGTTGATCCTGCCTGTACTCAAACTCACAGCTATAAGCTCTCTTCCCCATACTATTCAATCAGAAACACTGCCTCAGGAGAAAAGGGCTATACTCTTTAGCTGCATATTTAGACCAGATCATATCCTGATAATATTTGAATGGCCTATTAAAGGTCCAGGAAACTGAAATCAGCTAATTCTTTGCTGATGTGTTGTTTTAATACTTTTTTGAATTCACAGACAGCCGATGGATATTTTTGTGCTTCTTGCAAAAAAATAAATAAAAAAAAATGTATAAAAGCCTGTGCCAAAATTGACTTGCTTTCCCCCTTGGCCAAACGCCAGGTTTTCAGTGGGCGGGGTTAACTGGGTGTTAGTTACGTATTAAAAACCTTAAGTCCAATTAAATCTTTTCTACGAGTAATACGTAAACGCCGTGCTTGCTCGCTGGTAAGGCAAGCTAAGTTAAAAATGTCTAAGCATTGCCCCTGCTCTGGACGTGGAGAAAGCAAAATGCTTTTTTCTTTACACAAAAATGAACAGACCTACAAGAAATGGGTTTTATATCTGGAGCCCACAGGCACTGCTATATTACCATAACCCATACAGTTAGTATTTACAGTGGACATTTTCACCTAGAACTTGTTGCAGAATGCTGGAACAGTAAGTAGGCCTACCGTTACCTAGTGACAATTAAACAGTTTTCAAGCGTAGACATCAAATACTTTTACTTTTCTTTATTCAAGTTTAATGTCCCGAGGTTGAGACTGCTATACAGTCTAATGTTAGTGTACAGTAGCTCAGCGTTACAACTTTATCACACATTGAATGATCTTCAGGTTTAAATATTAAGAAGACAATCACTTATAACTACAATTTGAACCCAGTTGCCAGGACCTTTAAATTAGCAATGTAGACAACTGAACTTGAAGTCATTTTTAAATCATTACAGATGCTTACACATAGAAAAAATAAATTTAACTGCAAACAGGATGTACAGTTTACATAAACCTGCTTGTATGTATGTTCACCATAACAACCTATTATGTGTGTTCCTAAAAACATTCACCAGCACCCCCATATGCACACAAGTACATATACACACAAATCCAGGCTATCTAGGGTATCTTGGGTAAATACGGCAGCACATGAACCAACACAGTTTTGACTCCCCGAACCCCACTGCTCCACAGTACAGCGATTTAACAAAGCAAATCCACACTAGAAATGCTACTCTGAGGATTAGCACTTCAATCAAATAAACAAATTAATCACATTTAACAAGAGATAAAAAAAATACAGAAATACACAAAATACTACATTTGTCAAAGTTTCAACAATTTATGGGAGCTAAAACAAGGCAGCGCAATTCTACTTACCCTACGGAGGTGCGCTGATGAGCTATCCTGACCCCCCCCCCCACCTCCTCCCTCCGCCCCTGCCCCCCGCCCCCGGCCAGATGTGTGCATCTGAAGCGAAGCAGGGAGAGGCAGACCACCGCGGCACGGACACGAGGGACCCCACCGCTGAGGCTGCCGCCATTCTCACACGCGCTTTCCACAACAATCAATCAGTCAATGGGCTCTCCCCCGTTCCTTCCCCCTGTTAAAGAGAGCCTTTCCAGCACCCGACCGTCTCCACATGTATCCCCTGTCAAACACTGCACGCCACACAGCAACAACAACAACAAAAAAAAAGGAGAAAACCAGGCGGTTCCTTGCAGTGACATATTTTGTGAGTCAGACATTCATTAAAAAAATGTGGGGAAAAAAACTATTTTCTTCTTTAAGCAGCAGAGGTTTACTGGCTTCAGAGAGGAGGTGGGGGCCGCGAGCTGGCGGCTAATTGAGCTGCTTAATGAAGTGTTAGCGGCCGCCCTCGGGCTGCTCTAATGGGGCCCTGGCACCGGCCGCGGCAGGGCCTCTGAACGCACCGCGCACAGAGGGGCATCCTGCGGGTCGGAGCAGAGCACGGTCCGAGCGCCACACCTGAAACTAATCACGGCCCCCCAACCCCCAACCCCCCCACCCCCCCGGCCTCACACCTCCACAGCCGTCCCGCGTGGTGGGGGCCCCTCGCCACACTCCCTGCGACACCCTTTTCAAAGAGACACCCCCTGTTTTAACAGCACCCCCCTCCAAAAGGCAGGGGGCTGCTCTTTGGTCCTGTGGGGGAGGATTTGTGGTGTGTTGCAGAGGCACTGGTAATGACCACCCCCACCCTGGTCTGCTGTCCCCCTAATTTAGGAGGCGTCTAACAGCCTCTACAGCCAACTGGCATCTTTTAAGCTTTAAACGGGACAGTTGGAAGTCAGAGCCGAAGCAGAGGGTGGCAGGGCAGTTTGGGCTGTGGATGGAGGGCGGGGCTTCATAAACTAGCAGCTTCCCATGTGGCAAATGAGCCAAAATGTTGCCCAAGAGGTAATAAGAGGGAGGTCAGCTGACGGTCAATCATCCACACGTCGAACATTCCCCTACAAAACTCCAAAGCTCTTAATAGGCCAAATTAAGAGGGGCCTGGAGAGAAGCACACATACCTGCCTCAAGCCATAACAAGATGGTTCAGAAACAGAAGGCCCTATTTCACCCCCTTCTCCCGAAGACGGAAACCGATCTGACCCCCCCTCGGTGTGCGTTCACACTCCCCCATTGGCTGAAACGGGCAGTCACACTGCACGCTGCCAGCCCCCTCACCGGCAGCTTCATCAGAGCGCAGAGCCACCAGGAACACCGTGCCCGAGCCCTTCCCCAGCGACACAGGCCTAATTTATGCTGTGCTCATCGCTTCTGGCTGCGCAAGCTGCGACAGGAGAATCCAGCCCGCCACTCCGGGATCAGGACCATCCCGTGAATCCACTTCATGCCTCGCCTGAGGAAACGGAGCCGGCTGCTCCTGCACTCTCCCTTTTCAAACAGACATCCGTTTCCCATGCCCCCAGAATCAAGGACCCATTTGTTTCATATTAATACTACATTCTCCATTTCCCCCTTGCACCTACTATGGCTTCTAACTTCATGGTGATAGACTGTGTATTGACTGCTATCTGCTGTGGCACTGACGACTTGGAATGAGCGCTGTTTGTTGCCTAAACCTGTACGTATGCACTTATGCCAACGGCTCTGGATGCCTGCCTAAATGTAAATGCAAAGAGAACGGGTGTAAAAGTGAGAAGGCTGGACGAGGCGTCAGAGAGGCAGTCTCCTGACTCAGGCTGGCGGTGGGACGACGGCAGGAGAGGGCCGAGGGTTCAAGGGGTTCTTCCTCAAGCACGAACCAGACCCTCCTCAAAACCAGGTGTTCCGTCTCTCCTCTGCGTAATAACAGTAATTAAACCATCGCAGAGACAGCTCCCTGCCTCACAGACTGCAGGGCTTTCCCTACCAGGCCCTCGGGCACCTCGCATGCAACCTTTCAAGTTCCTTTTTATCAGTAAGGAGCACGTTCCTTCGCCGCCTCTGCCGCATCTCGCACTTTGAATGAGTAGATGAAAGAAAACATGGCCGCTCCTCCAAACCCCACCAAAATATGCTTCCCGTACCACGCTAAAGTGGGGTCCTTTTTTGACGCGAGCCTACAGAGAAGGAAGCCTTGTTTGTTACTTTATCAGTGGTTCCCTTGCAGTTTTTTTCCCCTACATTCAAAGGTACTCAGATTAAAGGCTTTTCTGGCATCCAACCTCACACATGAAATTCATTTAATGAGAACACTGCCAGCTATGTTACAAGTGGGGATGGTTCTCTTTAAAAAACCCCATTAGCTGCAACCCATATGGAGACGACTCCAAACAAACTGGCAGAGACCTTAAAAAAAAGAGAGGGGAACTGTTTGTTTGATCCCCAAACCCGGCCCACAGCCCCCAGCCGGCCTTCCTTCCCTCCCTGTTCCTCTTCCCCTTAAATCTTCCAAAAGACAAAAAGAAAACCTCCTCCAGAAGAAGACAAAAACGCATGTGCTATCATTTGTTTGCCGACTAGAGATCTTACTGACATTCTTTTGCTGCAGTGATTAATTACTGCACATTTATAGCTTGTCCTAGTGACTAGGGGTGGGGTGGGGGGGGGGAGGGGGCGGGGGGAGCAGGGATGGGGGGCAGGTGGGAGAGGGGCAAAACCTAATCCTAGGGGAAACACTCTCCAGCTTAATTAACCGGTAACATTTGCTGGGCTTTAGAGTAAAGTTCATTTTGATCCAACTGCGAACCCCCCCCCCCCCAACCCACCTCCAACCCCTCTGTCGGCAGTGATGTTATTGCAATACAAACCTTCAAAACTACATCACCCTCTGCACCCCCCTCACCCCTGGCCAATCCTCGTCCCTCTACCTTCGTCTCCCCAGACCTAATTAGCAAATCACGTCAGAACGGAGGGATCGCAAGACACAATATGGCAAAAACATGGAGCGTGCGGTTTTGTTAGATTAAAAGGAGAGAACGGTGCCCCCTCAGCTCGCCCCCAAACCAGAAGAGGTTAAAGGTGGGGCCGCCGCAGTGCGTGTGTGTGTTTATGTTACACGCGGTGATTAAGCCCTTACCAAGATCTCTCTGCTCTGCTGGGTATGTTACGCTTCTCCCACTGAGACCACGGAGTGGGTAACAAGAAAAACAAACAATCTCAAAATGACCAATTTTCCGTGTTTGCTCAAGAAATTGCCAAGAATATTAAAACAACAGAGCGAGAGGTTCTGATCTGTGGGCAAGGCTTATTTTCATAGCTTCAGCTTCAGCAAGCTGAATAATTTGCCAAATGACCCAGGCAGCCATTGTAGAAATGGCCTGGACCATGACAAACATAAATAAATCAGGAAATAAAGCCGCAGTTATCAGTATTATTGAAAACAATAGACTACAGAAAATTTCACTCAAAGAAGGGTTAGTGACAATGAGCCCAAACTGTAATTTGGGGAGGGGGGGGGGGGTGGAAGTGAAACACAGTGCCAATTTTTGGATAAGGCATAAACCTGCAATTAAGGCTCACACACAGCCAGGTGTTCACTGGACACCTGAAATGTAGGAAGGTACCTTTTTTGTCCTTTACAGTTATCAAAAGTGTCTTCTGACATTGGCCTATGAACAACAGGGCAAGTCTATCATCTCCAGATGAATTAACAGCTTTTGTCATTTTAATACTTACAGGTTTTACTCTCATAGTCTTTAATGGAGCTCAATTTCCTGCTCTTTTTATGCCTTTAGAGTTTTAGCTTATTTCTGCCCACTCCCCTTGCATCTCAGGTTGTTCCAACTTGGCAAAACCTGAAAGAAAGGGACTGGGAGAGGCACTCTTGCCAGCACCGTGAAATGGCCAGAAGAAGGTCATGTGACTCCTCTGAAGCACTGCTCTCTCAATCCTCTGCAGTCCCACTGGCCAAGCAGTTCCTTCATATGTTGTTGCCTTGGCAACATCCCACCCAGGGATATACAAATTCAACAGAGTAACTTCCAATTTAAGGACACACAAGACAGGTGTCCAAAGAAGAACAACCCGCTACCTAATGCCTATTGCAGAAATTCTCATACACTGAAAAAATATAGTTAAAAAACAGAAGCGTGTCAGATTTAAGGACTTTTCCAAATTCAACCTTACACAAAAGCCTTAAGCGCACAACCCATTCTGCCTCAAGGTAAAGCAAGCCCATACTTTCCCACACACCAGCTTTATTTACCCCACACTTCTGAGTGCTTTAGGGGAGCAGTTTAGAATTACCAAGGGTGTGGTGGCAGCGGCAGCGGCTTCTGCTTTCCCAGAAGCGGTCAGAATAGGAGCAGATTGCAGGGCAGGAGGGGGAGGCCCAGGCTGAAATAAAGAACGCTTCCAAGAAAGCCTCATCAGGAAGCCAAGATGGACGCCAGTGTTCACAGGCCCGGCCCGACCCGGACAGGATGAAGTGGAGCGCCTCTCCGAACAAGGCTGGGCACGGCCGGTCCGCGCCCGCAAGTCATCCTGCACGCGGTTCCTATTACCTCAACATGTGTCTCCCATTTCACATTCCCACAGGGAGATTTTTCCTGGGACAACTGCCTTGGTGTCCTTTATCAGGGTCTATTAATGCTAATTAATCACTGCTTTACCCCTGCCCCCGCTCCCCTTCCCCTGATTTTCTGGCAGACTGGAATGGGGCGGGGGCTTCACCTAGCTCTGGGCAAGGCTAGTTCTCCTGCTGGGGATCAGTATGAGTACCATGCCACTGTGCCCCTCCAAACCCCGCTTTAAATCCCGAAACTAGAGGGACAGACACCAATGAAGATTTAAAGGGATAATCCACCTGAAAATGCACAAAGCCCTAACATTTCCCCGCCTCAAATCTACATCAACTTGGATGAATATATTCTGCTGATGATAAAGAAGAATTGCTTTCAGGCAAAAATGTCCCATCCATGTTCTTCCTGGTACTGCCAAATCCTAATCAGGCCTCTTTTCTAGCAGGATTAATCCCTTAAGAAACAATATTATTGACACTCCATGGGACAGTGATACGACTCTGATTGCTTTGTTTCAGGCTTGTTGAAGTAGTTGATGTATAGAAACCATGCAGGAGCATACATGGAAAGGTTTCTGCAATCCAACGATAGGGAAATATTTTGCTAGCATAAAATATTACATAGGCTACTTGTTTCATTGTTTTTTTTTTTTCTTGAATTATGCAAATGGGAAACAAAAAACCAGCACCAGCACATCATGATTCAGTCAACATTTTTCCAGGTTTCTTATCAGATTCTCAACAGAATTCCCATGACCAGTGCCCAGATATGTCCTCCTGCATCTTAACCATACTGAATATGCAAAAACTTTTTTTTTTTTCCTTCTTAAAGAAACTTTTGCCTTCACAATGTCCCCAAGGACTCCCACAGTTTATTCACTCTTGAGGCAAAAAAACCAAAGCAAGTCCAGTTTTGGTTTTTCCGTTTGTTTTTGGGCCCCTTCCCCCCCCAGAACACTGTGTCTAGCTCTGGGCAGAACACATGGCCTCAATGATAAAGGTATCGGCTTCCACAATCACTGCAATTACACTCGACTCAGACTAAGCTATTAAAAGGGATGCCAATTACAGACATCCTGGTGCTTGGAAATAATTTCAAACGAGAATATATTTTTGAAAGAGCCTTTGATGACGCTAAGAAGCCATTCAGACAGTCTGATGAATGAACGTGTTCCGCAGGTGTGGAATGCGCTGCGGAGAAGCTCTTTTTAAACGCAGTCTGTTATTAAACGCACAAAAAAATAATCAAAAAAAGACTACAAACTTAAAACTGCTATAAACAGCCTATTAAAAAAAATTCCCAAATGAAAATATTACACCTTAAAGCAAGAGATTAAGTTATGAAAGACATCAAGTAAAATCTTGTTACCGAAATCCCTGCAGGAAGCACAGCCCTCTATTATTAATGGGAAAAGAAAAAACACAATAAAACGGGAACAGAGGTGATCGGCAGATGAGTCAGCTCAGTGTTTCGATCCCTTCCTTTCTTTAACCAAATCACGCTACCAAGACTTTTCTTAATGCTAATCTCAGCAGCGTGGCCCTTTGTGGGCGTTCTGTGTGGCCCGAGCTCAGCGGCTGTGTCATGCTAGTGAAATCTGACAATGCCCCATTAGAACAGCTTGAGGACGCTGCTCAAAGCTGATCCTGTGATTCTTAAGTAAAATAGGTCTCATACATGTGTACACACAAATGGACATTATTATGAGGGCTGGAATTGTATAGGGCCTTTCATCTTGTCATCTCAAAGCACGGTACACAGTGTAGAGCTGAGCAGGGAGACTCCTGTACTCCAGGACTGTATCTGTAGACACGGCCTGCGTAGGTCATGAAGGGAAGGCCAGGCAGGGGGCCAGTGTAGAGCTGAATGAATGCTCAGTGCCTGCAGTGTGACTGTATCTCTGCTGGGTGCTTCTCCTGTTTCAGCTCCACTGACATTTGGTGCAGGAAAGACCCTGAGACAGATACATGCCATGGCTTTAAAGAAAGAGTTCCAAGACTGGATCATTTCTGTAAACATTACACTGGGCATGCGCATACACACACACACACACACACACACACACACCTGCAGGCCTCCCTCTCATGCTGGTTTCCGCAGAAGGCAAATCACCAAAGCATTGAAGAATGCTGTAAGGACACCCTGGAGAGGAGCTGGGTGAGCACATGCCTTTAACAGACAGCACAGCACACCCCTGTGAGGGGCAGGGTGTACACGCTGGAGCTCCCAGTAACACAATGGCTTTTCCAGCCCCAGCTCTAGGTCCATTACGAGCCCAACACACACACTCACACCCACACACACACCAATACAAACAGACAGAGGCAAACAAGACACACACACACACACCAATACAGACAGAGGCAAATAAGACACACACACCAATACAGACAAAAACAAACGACACACACACACACACACTATTCGTAGCACGCACACACACACACACCCAGGACTGTCCGAAATGGATTTCAGAACCCCTGTACATTTGACCTTCCCCATCCCATAACACGTGGCCACAGTTAACCTCCAGGCAACCCTGCAAAAATGTACCCGATTCAACACAGATGGAGCCCCCATCCTGCCCTGATCCACCCCCACCCCACAGGAGCCTTCAAGACTAAATGTAAAGGGGAGAAGATGGGGAATTCCACATTTGAGGCCTGGAAAACAGTCATACACGGGGTTATAGCAGAGACTGTTGGGTCGGTTTGCAGCAGATTAGTCCTCAGACTTAATTATAAATTGCTAACAGCTGTGAGCCGTAGCTGGCTAGCTCACAGGAGCCTGGTTGCTGTCTCCTGCTGAGTTTTGTTTGTCTGCTTCGAAAAACAACATAAGATATGTCAAGATGAGCTGCCACAACACATCAAATACACAGTAACTGCTCCGTAAACAAGAAAAAAATATACATTTCTGCCATTTTAAATCAGTGATACTGAGGATGAAGCTCATAGCAAAATAATTTCATGTGATACTGATATTTTCCCTGGGCCAACTCATTTAATGAATAATGAGCAAACAAGATCAAATCCCACTAAGGCAAAACCTTTTCGGAGTGCTTTAATACATAAAATCTGCCAGACCATTTTGTTCAAAGTGGCCAAAACAGTGGAATCTACATCTAGAAGGGTGTATGTATGTATATATATGTATATGTAATGTAATGTAACGTAATGTAAGAAGGGTGACTATGAAAAATCTCTATAATGGCCCTTTCGTCTGGGCATGAAATAATCGATAGCAGGAGAGAAAGATCACCAAATAATTTGTCTGTGTGTGTGTGTATATATATATATATATATATATATATATACATACAATACACACACACACACAAACACACACGAATAAGCACACACACACACGCACCTTCTCTAAAAACTAGAAAAACACTCCTATATCTCACCACAGTGATTACAGACTAACCACTCAATAAATAAAGCTGTGGAGAAAGAATGATGATCTAATGTAAGTACTGATTTTTAATATAAGTAACTGATTTTCACTGCCATTCTCCTCCACAACGTTATCATTATCAAGTTTTTCAGTTAAGTACAAAAAAAGCCCTCAAATCAGAAGGAGGATGAGTAAACGCATTCAATTCCACCATTCCAGGGCATTGCAGTAACTGTGCCAGATTACTCCAGGCCTGGCTTTGACTTCACAGAGCATCACACTGGAATGTGAGCTGAGGTTGGCCAGGTCTCGGCAAGGTGTACCCGTAAGTCACGTAAACATGACACGAGCCCAGGCCCAGCCGAGGTGTACCTGCGAGTCATGTAAACAGGACATCCACCCAGGCCACACCGAGGCGCCGGAGCAAATACAGCAGACTGCAAGGTAAGACCGTCCTGTCATGAAACACCTGTGTTCTGTTCACAAACCCCAGTATTTATACTGCAAAAATAAAACTGCCTCACAGAATTACTGCCTTGCCAAGACCTTATTTAAAAAGAACCTGAAGGCATAAGTAGCAAGCAGAGTTCACACTAAAGCTGTGACGGCTGGGAGGCTCATCCTGTTAAGGCACCGTTCTACTATAAGAATGAGCCACAAGGCCTGGTACGGAATCTGGGCCATGCCAGAGTGCCGACTGCGGCTGCCAGCTCCACAGGCGAGATACGATTGGCTCAGGCGTTGCCTGGGGATGGGAGGGATTCAGCTGGCCTGAGTGACAGAGTCTCATAACGCACCAGCAGGCCCTGCGGGTAGATCAGGTGCCAGTTAAGGTGTACATGAAGTGTCCTCCTCTGACTCATTCCAGCGTGAGCCCAGCTTGTGAACCGTGGCATGGTAGGAAGTGGCGGCTGACATCACATGCTTTGGTGCTGAACAGTTTGTCCACACACTTCAAAATTGATAGTGGTTGCAACAGTGACCACTGATACAGATACACCTCAGTAGTACAAACTGGAGAGAAAAAGCTTTTAAAAAACTGTTAAAGGGAATCGCTCTCTCTCTCTCTCTTCTGCCTGCCAAAAAAGATTTACATGCGTTTTTGCTAGAGAAAGTGCAGTAAATTCTAGCTGTTCTTTTACCACCACCGTTTCCCAGTGAAGAATCCCTCAAACCCTGAACTGGGCAATGAAAAGATTCAGAGGACAGCTAGACATCCTGTCTGGCGCTCGCAAGGCAGGTTTCAGCTGAAGAGCGATCTGCCAGATGACATTACCGAACAATACATTTCTTCATGAAGAGGAAGAGGGCTTGTGGGATTCACAGTGTTGTGTTTCATGCGGTAAGAATGCGCAGCAGCCCTGGGGCTTCCAAAGCCGCGCAGTTAAACCGAGGCACCGGCCAGGCCCTCTAATGGAAACCCCAGAAACAGCGCTGCACGATGCCGACTGTCCCTCGCACAGGGACACACAGACACACGCACGCACGCACGCACACACGCCTGAACATGCCCACACATGCACACGCATTCGCTCGCACACCAACCCTCTCTCACGAACACGAACACGCACATGCACACAAAGATGCAAACACATGCCGAACCACGTCCGCGGGCACACACACATACAGACGCACACATACACACATACAGACGCACATATACACATACTCAAATCAACCTCTCTATAATGCTAGCGATCTCGGATGCATGTGCATATACAAACCCACTCATGCACACATACAATGCACATTCACTTACATAGTGGTGTGTGTGTGCACACACACGCTCCCTCACAAACACTTATACACACACTTTCACGCATACGCGCATACACACACACACACACACACTTACACACACTTTCACACATACGCACGCGCACAGTTACAAGGAGCAAATGTTGACTCACTCTTCCTGCTCCTGGATGTTGGCCACTAATTATCCTGAGGCTTTAATGATTCAACAACAATACACCCCCCGCCCCCCAAAAACAGGGCTAACAAAGCACTTCACAGGCCCAGAGAGAGAGAGAGAGAGCGAGAGCAAGAGCAAGAGCTGAGAGAGAGAGAGAGAGAGTGAGAGTGAGAGCAAGAGCTGAGAGAGAAAGAGAGAGAGAGAGAGAGAGTGAGAGCAAGAGCTGAGAGAGAGAGAGAGAGAGAGAGAGAGAGAAAGAGCAAGAGCTGAGAGAGAGAAAGAAAGAGAGCGAGAGCAAGAGCTGAGAGAGAAAGAGAGAGCCAGAGCCAGAGCTGAGAGAGAGCGAGAGAGAAAGAGAGAGAGAGAGAGAGAGAGAGAGAGCGAGAGCAAGAGCCGAGAGAGAGACAGAGCGAGAGCGAGAGCGAGAGCAAGAGCTGAGAGAGAGAGAGAGAGCCAGAGCCAGAGCTGAGAGAGAGAGAGAGAGAGAGCGAGAGAGAGAGCGAGCTGCATACCTCCCGGCCCCACTCCAGCTGAAGGAACAGCTGTGGGCCGTGTATCACAGGGCTGTGCTGTGGGGCAGAAGCCAGAGGGGCCATCGGGGTACGAGCTCACAGGGACGGCCTGCCTGTGGCCTTCCAGGAGGCCCAGATGTGCACATCACTCCCTGAACAACAACTGGCACAGAAAACGGAGCGGCAGCCACAGAGAAACGGGCAACAGTGACAAGAAAAGACCGAGATCTCTTTTTCTTTCCGGTGTAAACGTCCCCTTAATCTCCTGTCATCGTCTGAATGCTTTCATCTCCACGAACAATCGCCGCGTCTGTGTCTCGGAAGGTGGAGCGGCTCACTCAAATGGAGGGAACTAAAAAGGCGAGCGTTACTACAGTCAGAGCAGCAATCCCTTACGGAAATAGACTATGCTGCAATATGCCAAAAATATGCAGAGTTTTGTTTTTGGTATAAAGATAAATATGTCTTACAATAGTGTAACATATTTCCAGCAGTAAAATGTGACAGCTGTGATATTGAAAGCAGTAATAATGTGACTATTCATCCACACGCAGTGAAGCATTGCAGTATCTTGATTAGGTTTCTTTCCAGCATGTTCCATTTATTTAAAGCCATGCCAGCTCATTACAACAGCGTGCTATTTTATGTTTCTGTTTTAAAGGGGTGTTTTGCCTTCATTTCGTTGCTGTGCCCTCTGTACCAGCGTCATGGTAGCGAGCAGTAGCATCCTGAGAGACAGAGTGTTCGAGCTATGCCAGCCCCCAGGGTGCCCCTCCATATCCTCCTGAAAGGTCAAGAGGTCAATCGGACCCAGTTCCTGTCATCAAGCCCTTAGGTTTGGGTGGGGGGAGGGGGGCACTGTGTAATCTCATTCTCTGCATAAAACATTTTGGCAGGGTCTGCTCCAGAACCAGATCCTTAATTAAGCTGGAGGAAAGAGTGGCTAATTGATTGTAATGGCTTCAATCTGCCAGGCATTTAGGGTGGGGGGGGGGGGGGGGGGGGGGAGGGGATTTTGACCAGATTGAAACCTGGCCTGTATGTAAAACTGTGCAGATTGCAAGTAGGAAATGGTCCTCTTTAAAGAACGGTCAGAAGACTGGCGGGAGACATTACTTTTCTTCTTTTCAAGACAAATCTGTGTGTCACTCTTCACTGAATTACCATTTGGATAGTTTATCACAGATGCATGCTGTTTCTGACAATCCTGGCCACAGCTGATTTATTAATCCACAATTGTGCCAAATCAGACTGTGTAACTTTTAACTATAATTGTGCCAAGCAAGCCAGAAAACCTTAGCTCACCGCTTAATTCATACTATCCAACGCTACACCAGGCACCCTTGGAATATAAACAATAAGACAATATCACACAGTTGAAACATGAAACCATTACACACAACCGAAGTAATTTTCTTTAATTAATTTAAGTTTCATTTCATTGTAATGATTTTAAATTTTTTAACAATGACATTTTCACTCTTTATTCTTTGCCCTTCCTTGCAAAAATGTCCCAAAGAATGCACATCTTCAAAGGGACAGCACAGAATCAGTGGGTTGGTCAGCCAGGCCCCACCGCCCCCCCACCCACCCACCCCTCCCAGCCGAAGTGAACAGACAGGCAGCCCTTTTAATTCACTTTTAACATACCTCCCATGGCCGCCGACGTGCGGCTTTTCATCCGCGGCAGCGGGGCACTCGGCCGGTCAAAGGGACAGGGGGGCATCTGAAAGGCTGGGAGCCCCGCATTCAGCGAGGCAGGCCCAGCGACGGGCCCCGATTCAGAGCCAGCCAACCAGGGACTTTCCCACAGCCGCACACAAAACAGCCTCCAAGGCTCCGAGCTGCTCGGCTGCCTTTCAATGCTCTGTTAAGAAGCAGCAGAAATCACTCTGTTCTCCCTCTGCTCCCCCCCTCCTGCTTTCTCCCTCTCTCTCTCTCTCTACCTCCCTCCCTCCCTCTCTCTGTCTGTCCGTTTCCCCCACCCTCTCTTTTCTTCCTTCCTTCCATTCTGAGAATGCCGTGTGAGCCGAGCCCATGCCTCTCATATCATTCATCTGCAGCCAGATGTTACAAAAATAAAGAAGGGCAAAATAAAAGCGGTGATTTTAAAAAAGAAAAAAGGAGGAGGGGAGAGAGTGCCGTTCCACCTCCTGTGCGCTCTCAAGTCAGGGCTTGCAGGAGATAATACTGAAATAAATAAATAAAAACTCTGCCAAATTTTACGTTGTGTACATTTGGGGACGTCGTAAAACATTTGTTTCTCTTCCTTTGTGTGTGTGTTGACACGGTAAATCACTGCTTGGTGAGAATGGGGGGAAGGGACTGAGGAAAACGCATTCAATTTTAATCTAACAAATTACAGCCTGGCGACTGGGAGCACCAGCAGAGACCTGGAAAACCGATGACCCCAATGACCCACTGAGAACCTGCAGGGCTCATATCAACCAACGCATGGGAAGGAAGTCTGAGCTCCGCATGCTGACTCACACACTAGTACTTTCTTTACTAGCTCAGGTTATGGCATTTCTTATGGTTTTCAGTTGGTGTTCTTAGAGCATGTTATGGATTCAATTTCAATGTATTTGGGTTTTTTTTAAATTTTTTATTCTTGTTTAGCACAGTTAATTGACATTGGTGCTTTTGTGGTGTTGCATATATACTCACTGTTCTGGGAATGTTATTGGCCAGATCTGGCACTACCACTTGTTTAAAGCAGGTTAAATGTGCTCAGGTTTCTCCTACATTGTAAGGCACTCTGGATAAGAGCTTCTGCCAAAAGAATGTAATATAATCTAATGCAAAGCAATGCACACGCACACTCACACTTATTTGGGCAAAAGGATATACTCGCACCCACTGAGACCAAACACGTGAATATAACCGAGAATAAGACGGACAGGCCACTCCACTCCGCACCAAACAGACTGAAGCAATCTCCCACAAATACTCCCTCCTTTCTCCTCCTTAGTGCAATTTCAGTGGTAATCATGACTGGAGATTACAAGTGGTCTTATTTTGAGCCAATCACTATTTTTGGTGATGGACTCTCGGTTTGGATCAGGCATTTTTAAAACTTTAATCATGTTCCCTTATTTACTCTGTGACCGAAACCACTGCTGGTACTGACGTCCTTTTGGTAATGTAATTTGGTTTTACTCAGGAGGAAACCCGGTCAGAAGTGGGTTAGGAATTTGTGATTAGCGGTCGAGCCAGTTTTGATTACATGTGGGCCCCACGGGTGTCCAATCAGACAGAGAGCAGTAATGCTAGGGCTCCACAGATGAATGTAGCCGTGTTAGCATGAATTCTATTAGCGACGCATAATACAAACTGCAATTCTGAAACGGTGCAGACACCAGACAACCAAAAGAGTTCACAATCCTGCTAAAAGCACTTCAAAAATAGAATGGCAAACAGCCTTCAAAACACCAACAATGCTCGTAAGAGCTTCTGATCATTCTAAATGTAGGCCAAACTATTTTTCCATTATTTCTCGCTGGAAATATCAGCAGAGAGGTCAGCTTGAGTTAGACAGCCCGGAGTAAAGAGAAGATACTACACATCAGTGTCCTCTCAACTGGGAGTCACAAAGAGGAAGCACAGGGTCACGGTCTGGTGGCAATCACAGCAGCATATTTCGGAGCGAGCACAAAGGGGGAGAATGTGACCGATACCATACCCTACTTGTGTATGTATGAGTCTGTGGACCGTACAAAGTCACCAATGCATTTATTCAAAAAAAAAAAAAAAAAACTCCAAGGCCCACTTGATTGAAATCCTCGGCACTGGAAAAACAAACTTGAGAACTTCTAGGATTACGGGCTTCCATGAGAGATGTGACAGCTTCCAATGGGGCATTTCCTTGGAGGTCGTCCGCGAAACCTTCCTGCCCATCAATCTCAGCCTGAGAGGCAGCCGAGCGCCAGCAGCACCACTCTGCCTGGCGTCCAGCACAGTCTCATATTCCACCCCCCCGCCTCCAGCTCCACGCAGCGTGCGACGAGAAGCACCAGCATAAACTCAATGCTAATCAGCAACCCTGGAAGGCCCGCTCCTCCAGATCTCCAGATAAACTTATGTTAAAATGAGGCACATCTAGGTTGCCTGGAGTTTGAGGTTAAAAATCAGCAGCACTCCCATCTGTGCATTCTGGAAGAAAAGCAGTCTATGCACGCAATGTCCACTCCTCACAAGTAGAGCATTTTTTTACAATCAAAATGCTTTTTCTGGTCAAATGAACAGTACCACTAAACACTGACATTTCACTCTCAATGATAAATTAAATATATTCAACTCTCCCTGTTCTGGATTTAGAGTTCCAACGTTGTCGCCTTTAAAACCACGGCTCCAGCAAGCTAGGTGAGCACTTGCGGTTGCAAGACCAGGGCGATAACACAAGTGACTGGACACTGTTCACAGGCTGACCACGATAAAGAGGGCCCAGTAACAAGAGGCCGCATTGGGCTGCTCACATAAAATCAGGGTGCAACGGAGTCTCCTGAATCATGTTCCTTAGCAGGCTGAATTAAAGTCCCTGCACATAATGACCATGTGTCTGATGCAGATCAGGAAGAAAACAGCCCAGGCCTTCATTTTCTCTCTTTCTTTTTTTTTTGTTCAGCAATTGCACAGCTAGGGGTATCCTTTAAAAACAGGGGTGCTATCAGACACTCAAATCACACACTGAGAAAGGAGCGAACGATCAGTATTGCTGTACAGAAGCATAGCTCTACAAAAAAAATTCCAAAATAAATAAATAAATAAATAAGTAAATAAAGGAATAAATGTGGAATTTTTAGAGCTTATTAGACAGACTGTCAGTCTTCTAGACACGTGGAAAGTTTGACTCATTCGGCAAAAAGTGAAATCTGTAATATTTCAGAGTGTGACTTAAGCAACAGCAGTGAGAGCGTGAAGCAGATCCTCGGCGGTCTGAAGACAAAACAGCTGAGAGGTGCAGGAGAGCAGGGCTCCGTGAGGCGGACCCTGTAATCCCGAGCCAGTCACTTCCCTTCACACCCCTCCCTGGAGTCTGCCCATTCTCAGGCCCCCCTTTGAAGCCTCAGGCCTGGCAGAGCTCAGCAAGAGCATTAATTTAATATCCACCATACTCAACCTGAATCCTCTGTCTCCTACCTGGAAGCTCACAGAATGCAAACAGCTGCAGTAAGTAATACTTTCCACAGTAGGTTATCTACAAACACAGTTATGCTTGGTTCTCCAACATTTGTGATTCAGAAATAAAATACTATGATTAAAGATCAAATATTACCAATCTAGGAAGACAACTCAATGGATCAAGATATGAACATGCATAGATTTTTTTTTTTTTAACTGAAGGTGTTTTATTCAAGGAAGGGACTTTGCTGACACTGGACAAAGTTTGATTCTTTCACGGTTGATTATTTAATGTCCCTACGCTTAAGACTACCTGACACCTGTAGGCTACAATAATCGTGGTGGTGTTTCCTTTAGCAGCTTGCTTGGCCCATGAGAAGCGTCTTCACGCTCTTTGAAGTGACCGAAGGGGAAATGGCCTGTGGTTTCAGGGAGGAAATTCCAAAGAATTTTAATAGAGAAAACAGTCCCCTCACTTCCTTTGGGAAATCACTTCAAAGGCGGCCCGACCATGCGCAGACAATGCATTATGGGCCAATCACTCACTCAATAGCACGTCAGTCAAATTGACCAAAAAAAAAAGAAAACCAGCGGACTACGGTCAGAAAAAGAAAGCAAATGATATACGAGGACGTTCAGTTCACAACTAATCCTCCGTAGGCTACTACGCGGAGACAAACAAGATTTGTGCATTCTATAAGCGTTATTACGAATAAAGCATAAACATTTTGACCTGAAAAAAATTATGATTAATTGATGTTAAAATCTCTCGTGCTTGTTTTGACATGTGGAAATGTAAACAGACAATATAGATCAGATGACTGGAAATTTTCTATAGATCATTATTCAAATCATCGCAGAAATACAGCCCGAGCGGTTAAAAAAATGCCATTTCAAATTGTGAGAACTGGGGAATTCTTTCTAGAGAGGGTCTTTTATTTCCTCGCTCTAAGTCTCTCCAACCAATCCTCAGTTGACTAACATTCAATTAAAATGACAAAAGACCAACGAATCCACAGCGGAATCCAACAAGACGGGTCAGGTCAAGCAAATCATCGAGGACAAAAGATCCCGCTGATTGACTTCTTCACACATGAATCGGAGTCTTTAACCTCCAAACACTACACTTCCATAAACTAACCCTTCCGACCGCGCTCTATTCTCAATACATTTATTGAACCTTGCTAGTAAAACAGGCCTACAGAAAAGGGTACTTTTAAACAGTGTTCTCCCCTTATTGTAGCCTATTGTTTTTCAGGGTTTCAGAACGACCGTGAAATCGTGTACAACCAGCGTTGCATTAATAGTTAGGTACAAATATTACGGGGGTAATGTTTGTAATTAGCATTTTATTTCGTCAAGAATACAGCAATAGAATGTAAGATAGCCTACTAAGTAACGACTGCAACTGGAATTATAAAAATCGGTCAAGTCTCGGTTTATCAATTCGAAACCGCTGAAATATTAAAACATTAGTTAAATGAAACCAAATAGGTTAGATAGGCTATGTTAAGATTTCCAACAAAGCCACCTGTCTTTTTCTTGCTTTGTGTCGACACCAGACTGTTGTGGATACATGGCGCTACAAAGCTTGACATTAAGTTACAAAGTTAAAACACATTATCCAAAACTCTTATAGTCCAGTGTTAAGTAGGTGATCACTCTTATTGTCTACGTTTACGCATTCTCGAAAAACAACGTCCTTTACCACGAAAGCAGAAACACGTTCGTCGAAACTTTTCTCAAGAGAACGGACAGAAAAAAGAGAGTGAAAGAACAAGTTTTACCTTAAAGTTGCATCTGTCCGTACCCGCTTTCTTTGATCCAGTCGGTGGTGACGCTTGAGAGATGTTCAAAAACAGGTACAAAGTTAAGAGTAAAGAGAAAAGTTTCGCTCGCACAGCCATCCCTTCTAGTCCATGAAGACAGACTGACTAATCCAGTGTGAGCGCTCGGTTGCTTTGCTTTGACGAATATCGTTATCCCTCGTGTGGGTCTATAGGTTCCCGCAAGGTGGGGCTGTGGGGGTGACCTCTTGAAAATAGCAGCGCACCCCACACTCACACACACAGACACACACTTCCAGAACAGAGTACAGAAGGGCACTTTCGAAAAAGCTCTCCAACTCTGCACGCAGGCTACTAATGGGAAAGGAAAATTACTTATGCAAGTTGATTCTCTGGATTTAACCGAAGAAAAACTTGGAATCCAATTTTACAGGATTCGTTGAATCGGAAACGTCTGAATCCGAAAACGTATTCCTCCTGAACTGCCAACTGTGCGCGCTGAGTAGTTCCAAACATACCTTAATAATCCAGATACACATAAACAACAGCAGCAGCAGCAGCAGCAGCAGCAACAGCAACAGCAACAGCAACAGCAACAACAACAACAACAACAATAATAATAAATACATTTTACCAGGGGGCACTCTTCTTTTTGCAGAAAGTCATGCTTCCTTTTTCTCAGTTTTGGCAATTAATTAGCCATCAGTGTAATTGGCTCACTGATGCAGCAGAAGCATTAATGGGTGCTGTAGGCTATATAATATTTCAGTTTAGAATGATGTTACACTCCCTCTCATTGAAGAGTAGGGTGCAAATTAAATGAAATTCATTGCTGCTAAAACGTCAGCCTCACTGTCTGTGAGTAATTATATTAATCTGGCCGAATTCTTGCAAAATAGTTTTACCTCACATGGCAATTATTGTAAACCACAGGATTTTTCTCCTGTAACCTTGTAAAGCACTAATTTATCCAAAAGGAAGGTGTTCGGCCCCAGAATCAGCAGTCTCATTCCACTCACTTTTAACTCACATAAATCCTACCTTTCAAAGGATTTGATGTAAAGATCAAAGATATTGCTGACTCAAAGACTCATGGGAAAAAATGAAGAATCTGGGACCCATGTCTGAAATATACAGTAACACCCATTAGCAAGTCTCCCCTTTCAGGTGTTATTATATTACCATTGAAGTCAGCATGAAAAGGAATCTTCTTTGTTGGGCGCTTGAAAGCTGACCATCGCGCACCTCATGATACATAAGAGGCGGGAACAGCCGAGCCCGTAAAGACACAAACCACATCAAGACCCACGCGGACAATACGGCACAATACTTCTGTGAGAGTAAAGGTACCAGCGAGGTTTTCGAATGAATTCCCGTTGGAAGTACTATCAGCCTTTAAAAAAAAATTTTTTTATGCTGTGTCAACAACTAAGAATCTTACAGTACTGAATTTCTGAAGTACAAACCGTAACACTGAAGTTGCAGGTTTTACTCCCTGGTGGGGCGCTATCAATGGGCTTTTGAATATGGTGCTTAATTGCTTCAGAAAATATCCAGCTGTTTTCAGGGATTTTATGTACATCACAAAAAAAGAAATAGTGTGCAACTTGCACATCTGCTAAAAGCTTAAAATGTAAAAAAAATAATAAAAATAAAAACCTTTGCCTTTCACATCTGGGAGAAGCTGCTTTGGAAACACATCCTGTTTGGAATGGACAGGGACAAAATTAAAGAGCAAAGTTTGCATAGTGTGTCTCATAAGTCTTAAACTTTGCCTGAAGGCCAGTACTGCGCCTGTCCAGTTGTGTCAGGCAAAACAACTCAAAAACAACTTTCAATCAAATGCTTTTTTAAAAGCTGTTTCTGCATTTTAAAGGATCATCTTGTTTAATTTGAAGGGCAAGAAAATCACAAAAGATAAATATAATTGTTATTTCAAAGCAATTATTCTGCTCAGTGCAAGCACACAAAGTCAGAGTTCAGCAGTTTCTTCTAAATGGAGAGTAGAAGAACCACATCATGTGTTCATGTCAACCTATAAGCAGGCCTCATATTATTTAAATACATTTATAATAGCCAGCCACAGATGCCCCTGTTAGAATAATTTTCACAAGCCTATTAGCATTTTTCAAAAAAAAAAAACAGAGAGAGATAACCATGCTCAAATCATCTCCATTTTTTCAGTAAATATCCAAAATTTAATAAATACATATCAAGAGGACATATATCTGTGCAATGTGTGTAGCTCAGTTTTACACTGTGTATGCTGACACATTGACACACACACACACACACACATACAGGGCCACATGCCAGACTCCGGAAAGGTGCTCTGGCGGAAAGTGCAAACTGGGAAGATTTAGGAGCCCCTGTGAGCCAGCAGCTATCTGGGCTTGTTTACAGCTGCTTGGAAGACTGTCATTTATCTCCTCTGCATTCTTCTCCCCATTAACCCCCCAGAAGTGAAGAAGAAGAGATTCCCCATGCAGACACCGTCTATGCTGGGGTGCTGACAGATACATGAGAATCGCCTCTGCCTTTCACACTAGAGGCTGCTGGAAATCAGTTTGGCAAAATCAGGAAGAGCTATATGCAACTGAATTGTTAGGTGGGAATATGAAAGATGTTCTTTCTTTAAAAAAAAAAGTTTTAAACTTTGGGAATATGAAACTATCCATTACAATGAACAGTCAAAAAACTTTAAAGCTACATGTGCTTCCTCAAATTTTGCGCCCTCTTGTGATCTGCATTTGAACTGCAAGGTTTTTCACCACAGAGGAAGAGCGGTGCAGCAGGGGGTCCTGCTGATAGACCGAAATACACCCTCATTATTAGCTTAGCACCACCCATTGTCAGAGAACGGATGCAGCCATCATTTTATACACTGGTGGGCCACACAGCACCAATGAATGACAATTGCAGAAGATAATTGCATTAATCTTGCCCTAGAGCAGAGACATATGAAAGGTCCTTGCCACCACAGATTCTTTAGACTCACCAGATTTTCAGCTCTATATTCTTAATATTGAAAGCTCTGTCACCCTTCTGTCGATATGGGTACTTTCCAATCGGATGCATCTTCTTGTAAGTCATTAAGGGCGAGACCAAGTAATGTCCTGAACTGTTATGTAGAGCAGGGAACTCCAGTTACCAACCAAATACTATTGTAGTTAAGAAGCAGAGAGGATGGAAGAAACACAGGTGCTGAGTATCTGGTGAGTATATAAAATCTGTGACTGCTGGCCCCCAGCAACTTTCCAACAAAAAAAACCTACTAGTGTGCCACCCCTTTGTTTCTTCCTCTCCAGATTAAGCTGCTTTGTTGAGGAACAGTTGGGAGACAAATTACAGTTGTAAGGGGGCATCTGTCTCACAATAAACAGAGCTTAACCCAACAGGACAGTTTCGTGCAAGCCAATTAGAAAAGTGACAAACCACCATTAAGGCTCTCAATAGGTATGATAATAGGGGATTCTACCTGATTATGACAGCTGATGTGTATTTGTCTAAACTACAAGCTGTCTCTCTAACTACCACACCTCAATACAAAGCTAAAAGAGACAGAGAAGGAGCAGATGAGGCATTTGTAAGTTATATAAATTTATTTTCCAATTCAAAACCATTTAAAATTGCACTTTTACAAAGGAGTGTCGACAAAATCAATGTACACAATATAACTTACAAGACTCAAAACTAATCAAAAATGCATCTGCTGCATATTACTGTGTTCTGTACTGTATTGGCATTTGACTGTAAACTCAAAATGTTGGAACAAGCAAAACACACTCACATTTTCCCACAAACACAAAATAAGTCCATTCCAAATCCACATGGAAAAGCTATTTGTCCACTCTCAGAGAATTGTACTTCTGTACAGAGAACTGTGTGTGCATGTGTTTGTGTCTATTGGGATATGGATTATACCTATTGTACTGCTACACACGTGAATGACTCAGACAGCAACTGAAATATTTTTGGGCCCTTATAATGTATTTTATAATCATGGACCAAAATAAAGAATTAAAATTGTGTGAGTGAGAGAGAGCGATGAGCAGGTGATTTTTGAGATTTAAAAACTCAATTATCTTTTTTCATACAATCCAGTTCATCACACCATGCTCAGATGAGAAAACATATTAGAGCAACAGAGAGAGAGAGAGGGAGAGACAGACTATACAGATACCCTGCTGTATTTACTATTCTGATGAGCCCTGGAGATCGGTGAAGGCTTTTATCACCATGAGAAACTGTGACTCTCTGTGTGACCGCTTCAGCTTCGCCCGACGGTTCTGAAACCAAATCTGAAAACATGAAGCATAGGCAGGCCCATTCCAAGTAACCAACTGATCACTGTGTTGTCCACTTCAAACATCAAAAAAAGAATGTACTGTTTTATTATTACTGCAGAAAATTAAGCCCATATATTTACTGAACAGTTTTGGTTTCCCGATGACTTACCTGTATCCTGTCTTCGTCCAAGTCCAGTCTTTGTGCCAGCTCCTCCCTTACATCTATACCTGGGTAGGAGTTCACCTGGAATACACTTTTCCAGAAGCTCAATCTGGAGACAAAAAGTACAAAGGCAAATAGATACGAAGAAATGTCACCATGAAAAACTGGGGGCTGATCTTTATGACGCCAAATTATTGTCTTTTCACCAGCAACACTTTCCAATTAGCGGTTTACCTGCGTTCCTGTGAAAGCCGTCCGGGGCCTGCGACCAATGTACCAGTTCAGTGTCTTCGGTAGGAAGAACACGCGGGGACTTTCTTCTTTGACCTTCGCCTCTGATGATTCGTGTGAGATGTTGCCAACTGCGTGAAACTTGAAGTTGCGCTGTTCCTGAATCTGGAATTTTCGCAATGTCATTAGGCTAAGACTACTCATAGGAGGGCAAAGCACATTGTTCACTTTTTAGAGGATGTCTATTCGAACAAAGAAGGGAAAGAAAACATGTTAGCACATATTTGCAACAGAAATGCAATCTTAAAGTAAGTGAACAGTCTTATTATTTTATGACATTTACTGTAGATATACCCTCCCAAGGCACTTTCAAGGTTCAATAGCTCCAGACAATAGGGCCTAGGACCATCAAACCACTGCTAGAGTGTTCACAGACAGCGGCCCCGAGAAGCAGAGCCTATGCTTCGGGCGCTACCACCCCGCGCGATTTTACACGAATATTTCCAACCCTGACTTTAAGCCGCCGACCGGAAAAAAATGCAGCCGGCTAACGCTTTCAACGTTCAATAGCTCCCAGACAATAGGGCCTAGGACCATCAAACCACTGCTAGAGTGTTCACAGACAGCGGCCCCGAGAAGCAGAGCCTATGCTTCGGGCGCTACCACCCCGCGCGATTTTACACGAATATTTCCAACCTGACTTTAAGCCGCCGACCGGAAAAAAATGCAGCCGGCTAACGCTTTCAAAGTTCAATAGCTCCCAGACAATAGGGCCTAGGACCATCAAACCACTGCTAGAGTGTTCACAGACAGCGGCCCCGAGAAGCAGAGCCTATGTTTCGGGCGCTACCACCCCGCGCGATTTTACACGAATATTTCCAACTCTGACTTTAAGCCGCCGACCGGAAAAAAATGCAGCCGGCTAACGCTTTCAACGTTCAATAGCTCCCAGACAATAGGGCCTAGGACCATCAAACCACTGCTAGAGTGTTCACAGACAGCGGCCCCGAGAAGCAGAGCCTATGCTTCGGGCGCTACCACCCCGCGCGATTTTACACGAATATTTCCAACCCTGACTTTAAGCTGCCGACCGGAAAAAAATGCAGCCGGCTAACGCTTTCAATGTTCAATAGCTCCCAGACAATAGGGCCTAGGACCATCAAACCACTGCTAGAGTGTTCACAGACAGCGGCCCCGAGAAGCAGAGCCTATGTTTCGGGCGCTACCACCCCGTGCGATTTTACACGAATATTTCCAACCTGACTTTAAGCCGCCGACCGGAAAAAAATGCAGCCGGCTAACGCTTTCAAAGTTCAATAGCTCCCAGACAATAGTGCCTAGGACCATCAAACCACTGCTAGAGTGTTCACAGACAGCGGCCCCGAGAAGCAGAGCCTATGTTTCGGGCGCTACCACCCCGCGCGATTTTACACGAATATTTCCAACCCTGACTTTAAGCCGCCGACCGGAAAAAAATGCAGCCGGCTAACGCTTTCAACGTTCAATAGCTCCCAGACAATAGGGCCTAGGACCATCAAACCACTGCTAGAGTGTTCACTGACAGCGGCCCCGAGAAGCAGAGCCTATGCTTCGGGCGCTACCACCCCGCGCGATTTTACACGAATATTTCCAACCCTGACTTTAAGCTGCCGACCGGAAAAAAATGCAGCCGGCTAACGCTTTCAATGTTCAATAGCTCCCAGACAATAGGGCCTAGGACCATCAAACCACTGCTAGAGTGTTCACAGACAGCGGCCCCGAGAAGCAGAGCCTATGTTTCGGGCGCTACCACCCCGCGCGATTTTACACGAATATTTCCAACCCTGACTTTAAGCCGCCGACCGGAAAAAAATGCAGCCGGCTAACGCTTTCAACGTTCAATAGCTCCCAGACAATAGGGCCTAGGACCATCAAACCACTGCTAGAGTGTTCACTGACAGCGGCCCCGAGAAGCAGAGCCTATGCTTCGGGCGCTACCACCCCGCGCGATTTTACACGAATATTTCCAACCCTGACTTTAAGCCGCCGACCGGAAAAAAATGCAGCCGGCTAACGCTTTCAAAGTTCAATAGCTCCCAGACAATAGGGCCTAGGACCATCAAACCACTGCTAGAGTGTTCACAGACAGCGGCCCCGAGAAGCAGAGCCTATGTTTCGGGCGCTACCACCCCGCGCGATTTTACACGAATATTTCCAACCCTGACTTTAAGCCGCCGACCGGAAAAAAATGCAGCCGGCTAACGCTTTCAACGTTCAATAGCTCCCAGACAATAGGGCCTAGGACCATCAAACCACTGCTAGAGTGTTCACTAGACAGCGGCCCCGAGAAGCAGAGCCTATGCTTCGGGCGCTACCACCCCGCGCGATTTTACACGAATATTTCCAACCCTGACTTTAAGCCGCCGACCGGAAAAAAATGCAGCCGGCTAACGCTTTCAATGTTCAATAGCTCCCAGACAATAGGGCCTAGGACCATCAAACCACTGCTAGAGTGTTCACAGACAGCGGCCCCGAGAAGCAGAGCCTATGTTTCGGGCGCTACCACCCCGCGCGATTTTACACGAATATTTCCAACTCTGACTTTAAGCCGCCGACCGGAAAAAAATGCAGCCGGCTAACGCTTTCAACGTTCAATAGCTCCCAGACAATAGGGCCTAGGACCATCAAACCACTGCTAGAGTGTTCACTGACAGCGGCCCCGAGAAGCAGAGCCTATGCTTCGGGCGCTACCACCCCGCGCGATTTTACACGAATATTTCCAACCCTGACTTTAAGCTGCCGACCGGAAAAAAATGCAGCCGGCTAACGCTTTCAATGTTCAATAGCTCCCAGACAATAGGGCCTAGGACCATCAAACCACTGCTAGAGTGTTCACAGACAGCGGCCCCGAGAAGCAGAGCCTATGTTTCGGGCGCTACCACCCCGTGCGATTTTACACGAATATTTCCAAACCTGACTTTAAGCCGCCGATCGGAAAAAAATGCAGCCGGCTAACGCTTTCAAAGTTCAATAGCTCCCAGACAATAG
>NC_049213.1:27669925-27697425 GCF_013347855.1 Anguilla anguilla
CGCAAAATGTGATTTCGAACTGAGTTCCAACGAAACGGAAAGGATGTGCACACCCAGGTATCAGTGCCGTACATCTCTGATGAGTTAAAAGAAGGGAGAGCCCCAAACACACCCCCTCCGCAAATGCCGTATAATGCGCCTTCTTCCTACGGGACGACGTGAGTTTCGCTCCCACACAAATGAGCAATCAAACGTAGCGGCGCTGCACACGCAACAAAAAGTACTGACTATTTATAGCGCTGAATTGCACCGAGTCACTGACATTTCACACTTACGGTAATCTGCAGGAAACGGCCCACCGTCCATGAGTGGGACCTGCTTACCTTTCAGTGTCATGACATGAGAAGATACACTCATCACATACCGATATAATATGATTCTTATACATGAGTCAGAACCGGCTTAATAGCATCACATGACGGCCATATTGCACATAGAAAAAATGCACCGATGTGGCTACAGTTCTCTGAAACTGTCATTTGTATGACCTTATAATAATTCTGTACTCATAAGTACGTTACTGACAGTGAAGTGCATGGTCACAGGTCATTCGCAAATTTACACAGAGAAAAACACATTTTGATGAACGTTAATTAATACTTTGGGCTTGGAAGGCGTTCCAAGGTGCTAGAAACTGCCCTTTTCTTTGGATGAGATGATGAGGTAAGTTTATCTTGAGGCACAGCCTAGTGAAGGGGTACTTGAAATGATTTGATGAAATAAAAGAACAACAACAAACACATTCCAGGGAGTATTAACTTTTCCACTGTCTACTGCTTTTATGATGTGAGCCTGCAATGAGTGTGTTCTGGTTAGTGTAATGAAGCAGAGGTGGATGATCTGAGTCAACAGGAAGTGGCATGTGTTTCACAGTCACTCAGGAATGAGATAGCACAGGAATTGGAACTTTGCCCTTTTTTGTAAGCAACGGCAGCGAGGCCTCCTCTCCGGCACAATGACCTCTCAGTATAACCCTGGACACCAACAGCACAATGAAAGACCCAGCCTTCGGCTGGCTACAAAGCAGCAAAACGTTCACTGTAACCATTATACAAAAAAGGTCCAGAAACCACATTTAAACAATGGAATACTATAGCGCTACAGTGTTTACTACATTTAAGTTTGCCAGCCAGCCTATAACGATGAGGTGAAGCTGGTATAGGCATCTTACTGTACATACAGTATATAACTAAAATTAAAAATTAAAAAAAAAAAAAAAAAAAAAAAAAATATATATATATATATATATACATATATATTTAAGTGTGTTTGGCCTGTTCCCTTGTTCACTGCATTAAGTTTCCATCCGTTGCCCTCAAAAGAATGTTAAAACAAGTGCATGTGGGTTGATGTCCACTGATTCAATCCCTTTATCATCATCGCATATTAAAAGGATTTTTTTTTTTTAAACAAAGTTAAAGCGCCACAAGAATGGCAACTGTTTCCGAGGTGAGGGTAGCTGGAGGCAGCAGAATGATTTGTTGTTTAACAAGGCGTCTGTGGCTGCCTGTCTCACAGAGTGCTAATACCGTGCTAAAATAACCCATTGTGATCTGTCACTGTGATGTTTACTCAGCTCACACTCTTTTCTTCACGCAGGGCCCCTTTTTTCTCTCGTCTTTCCCTGGAATTCATCCTCTTTTGATCTGGCATTCAAAGGTACCAGAGCTTGATAGACACACAAGTCTAAAAGCAGATCCAGACGCCGGCGATAAACTGCCAGCGGATGACAGGCCCTAGCATCTAAAGCCTCGGAAAATGAGGAGAACAGCGTGTCGTCTGAGCACTACAATAGCGCAAATCAAGAGACATATTAGGTGGAACTGATCAGATACAAAAACAGCTCAAAGACAGATAATAGTAACAGATGACTGGGTTACAAAGGAACAGAAGTACGCCTTGCTACAGGCAAGACCGATGCCAATCTGTATAAATACATACTGATGGAATTATCCTGAAAGAAAACACACATCGTTTTTTAATATCACGAAAGCATTTTGCTGTGCTATGCTGCTAGAAACAAACACCAATTGGCCTTCATTCTACATATAGAAAAAAAGCCAGCAGCACAGCCTGGCATTTTACAGACTGATTTCTGGATTCATAAATGAATCAGAGTGCAAGTAAGACATTTTCTATCTGAAAATACGTCATTAGAATTCCACGCTCAGTCTGTTTGTGTTACAGCCTTTAATTAATAAGAGCTGGGTAAGGAAGAAGAATCTCCTCACACAGTCGTAATGAAGCCTTCAGGTATTTCTGATTCAAAACACCCTCTAGGACCTGACAAGGCCTGTCTTATCAGCTACAAAGACTTGCCATTTGGTATTCTTGTCAAATACAATGCTCTCTCTTTATTTTCTTTTTTTAATATGGTCAAAGTTCACGCTTCTCCTGCATTAATGGGCTTGAATCAACCAAGAACCATCCCCTTATCTTATAGGTTCGCACCATATTAGTGAATAAAATCTTTGGAGGGAAATAAAAATAAAAGCTCTTTACAGAAGTCGCAAGGGAATGGCGATATATGGAATGTCTTCATATCCAACACTTGCTTTTACTTCACAGATTTTATGCTCCTGAAACAATCTCTAGAGACTACAAGCACCAAGGTTCATCTTAGCATTACTGTACATTGAATCCCTTCTACTTGTTCTAAACTATCATCCCATACATTAAACACTAGTAACCACTGTGAATGTGAACAGATACAGGGTTTTACAAGAGTCTACCGGTGCTGCACAAAAGAACACACAATTTTCTCTGATTTGTGGAACCGAAAATGTTCAGAATGAACTATTAAAAAGTCTTCATGAATATTACGGCGAGATCGGAGGGCAGAAACATTTCAGTGCAAATGACAGGGGGAGAAAAACAGCAGGCCAAAAAATAAAATATGAACTGTGTTTGTTAGAAATGAGAAGGTTCCATTCTCATTTTTTCCACAGGGAATAGGACCAGCAGAGATGAGGGGCTGCTTGTTTGTCCAAGTCCATCATATGCGAGCCTCTTTATCCCCCAACCCCCACCCATTCGCTGATGTCCTCCTCTCCAATGGCAGAGAAGACCTTGAATGTGAAATGGTTTCAAACAAATTGCTCTAATTGCTTGAAGATGTGCGCGCAGGTGTAACCGGATCTCTGTGGCCATCGCGCGGATCAGGACCAACACGGGGATGTTTACACAGTGGCTGGGGTTTAATAGACAGGAGACCGGAGCTCTCAGACAGCCAGCAAAAACACCACTAATAGGTTAGCTCTTAATGTAGTCCTGGGCTGCACAAATGGCGGTTTACCCACCCACCCATCCCCCCGCCCCCCCCTTCGAAAGGCTGAATGGCAGTGTCCTAAATGTCAAGGTTATCTGGTGGACTCTGAGTGAGCACACATCTTAACTCACCTGACATTTACACCAGCCATTCCACCTCACGAACGTTTGGTCTTTAAACAAGATGGCCACCGCGCCTTGGTCATCCGGTAAACAGACTCATCGCTCTGATTTTTTTTCTTTTCTTTTTATATATTTGATTTCTATTTTATTTAATGTGCACTTTGAACAGATCTGTCTCACTTAGCTTGAAATTTATGAATTCCTTTTGTAAGGCCCTGCAAGGTGCTTTCACTGGACCCGATTGTGTCAAATCTGAGCCAGGCAACGTCCCTCATTGTTCACTATAGGAGTAGCGGGAGATTGGGAGGAGGTGGGGGATGGTTAGAGACAGAATATATAGTAATGGAATTCACTCACAATAAGAGTCATTTTAATTGAAATGCATATAATTTTTTGGAAAATTCTTCAATGTGCGTGAGCGGATAAGCAGAGAGGATCACGTCTATTTATATTAATTGCATTTTTTTTTCCTTCTTTGTATTATGCCCATTTATCTGCAATGCAAAATAGGAAGGTAAATTTCCAGTATTAAGTATATAATTAATGCCATTTCCAAAAAGGCTCTCCACATGGAAAGCAGGCACCCATGATCAAACCTTGCGCATTACAAGCGCTCTGAAAAACACTCTCTAACTGATGTTTAGATTTCCAAACTAATTCATGTAGAATACATAAATAAATCAGTGTTTTATACCCACTTCAAACCATTATATCCCTTTCCTTAGCAGCACTTTTCAGCAAATCTATTAATATTTATGACAACACTAAACATTTCAAATTGCCATGTTTAAACAATATAAAACTCAGCATGCAATTATATAAGATGCAAGCTGACTTCAATAAAAATCTCATTTTGTTTGTTCCCCCAATAACAGGTAATATTGTGCCTTGACAAATGTTTTTATAAAAAAAAGAAAAAAACTGAGCAAAGAGAAGTTATTAAAGATGAGTGGGGATGGAAGTGGAGTTGCTGGAGCGAGACTGATGATGGAGAGCAGGGGGGAGTTGGGGGGGTGGGGGGTGGGGGTGGGGGGGGGGGGGTGGCGGGCGCAGAGGGAAGAGTAAACACAGCCCCAGCAGGCAGGCCCCGCTCGGAGCCTGGTACTGCCGCCTGACCCTCAGCCCTGGGGGTCAGCGCAGCTATGTGGGGCCTGACAGCTTCCGTTTGCAACGCGCAGCCCGTTTGTTTGGATTCCCTGGCCTTGCTTACCGGCAGCTTAACAACAGATGGCAAAAGAGCCTCCATTCCAAGAAGGGGTCTGCTCTGCAAACACACGCACACACAACCTCGCATTCACATTCACGCACATGCAAGCATCCACACACACAGGGTTTAACTGTGCCTGCTCAGTTGTCTCTACAGTCTCTCTCTTTCTCTCCTGTGCATATTCTCTCTCGCTGTCTTTCTCTCTGTCTCTCTCTTGCACACAACACACACACACACACACACACACACACACACACACACACAGCCATGTGTTTAACTGAGGCTGTTGTCTACATTTTCTTATTTTCTGTTTCGCATACACGGACACAAAAGCACAGCAGCACTAACAAATCGACATGCAATAATTACCTTGGCGATTAACTAAGGCTATGTAGTACTAGTTACTTCAATATCTAGTTACTAGTTACTAGTATCTTTCACCCTTCCTCTCTCTCTTTCTGTCTTACCTTCTCTGTCACACTCACACACAAACACACAAAATGATCATAGAAAGCAACTCCATATCATGATTCGATAAATGAACAAATCTCTCCAGCACAAAGGGATTTTTCGGCCCCGCCATTCCTGGGTTATTGAATGAAAATTGTGTTTATTACGGCTTTAGTGCGGTGTAAACTCATAAACACCATCCCACAGTACAAGGGAAGCTGTCAACTAAATATTGTTTCCCTCGTGAGTCGCTCTTCCACGTCAATTACGCCTTTCAACTTCGGAGCCATTGTATGATAAAGTGGCAGTAAAAATCATTCACATTAATACACCATTGTGCATCTGCTGCTAAAGGTAATTAAAGAAGTAAATGACTCATAAGAATAGACATATTAGCCGCAGAATGAAAGGCAACTGGGCTGCCTCGTGAAAATATGTACCATTAAGATACTGCATTTTCATATTCTTGTAATCAGCTCCACTCGCCTGATGCTGATTTAATCCACTTCACTGAGAAGTCTATCAACAAGCGCCTGTGCCGCTCTGTCCCCAGCCCGGCATTCTGCCTGGATACTGCCCGTGAACACAGCCGCTAAAGTGAGGTCACACAGAGGGAAATCAGCTGGGGATAAGTCAGTGCTTCGGTTTCATTATGACACACGCGCACACACACACACACAAAATTGAAGAAAAGAAATGGCCAGGAACAATGCAAGCGACCCCTCCCCTCCTCCTCCAACACTGGCCCAGGGATGCCCACCATTGCATTCTTCTGTAATTTTCACAGAGTCGATAAAACGCAGGAGATGGGACGGCCGTGCCAGCCGCGGCGGGTTTTTACGGCCCCCTGAAAATCTGTTCTGTGTTATTGCGTTTCTGCCAGAGAAGTTGCATCAGGTAGCGGCGACGGAAACGCTACAACCGCGGGCTCTTAAAAGCGGCGCGAATTGAGCGATCCGAACAGGGCTGTTTCGAACACAATCTAGCTTACATCACATTCCGCCGCCGTTGTCACTGTTTATACGCCATTATCGTACGACGTCCGCGGAAGAAGGAAAACGTCGGTTATGAACGGTAACGGTTTCAGAGCGTCACGTACGCGAGTAAGAGCCTCTGAATACATTCGGGTTTATTCTGGGTGTTTAGGACCGCTTAACTTTGCACTGAAACCATGTGAAGCCTGTGATCTATCTACGTGACGGCATCTACTGACTCTGACTGCAGATTGACCGAGCAACATGGTGGGGCTTGGGTGGCCTGGCCCTAACGGCAGCAAATGATTTTGTACAGGAAACGTGGGGCAATGAGCTATGGTGCCAAAGGTGCTTTTGAAAGTTAGTTTAAGGACTTTCAGCAGTGGAACTGTTGAGAGGAAGTTCCAGCGTTGCTTTAAATTCAGGGGGTAGAACGCTGGCTGTAAGCCGGTCCCTGCTCTGACATCACCACGCACACGCCATATGTGCTTCTCCCTGCCCTTCTACACGCGGTTCATTTTACGCACACTGCCCTGATGGAGATGAGGAGATGGGCAGGATCCAGCTGGTATTACATCAGTGCTTCGTCTGTGCTCACAGCGCGCACATCCAGACCGAAAACAAATTAAACTTGAATGCAAATATTGTTGCTTCATCATAATGGCACACACCACAGCATCAGACATCAGGCTGTCTGCTAATCAAAGGGTTTTGATTTTTTTTTTTTTTGGTCTTGGCTTTGAAAGAGCAAACAGGGGTATGAGGTGCCTGTGGAGGAATCTGGGCGTCATTAGCATGCGTTTCGAGAGAGAATATTTGGACAAATCACAGAAGACCTAATTCGCAATGCCTCCGGATTAGGTTGCAGTGTAAGACCGTCTCCAAGGGAACCCACAGTTCCTGTGTTGAAAGTTATTCCAAGTGCGGTAATGTGATCCCTCGGCACTTGGGGGAACAAAAAATAAAAATATAAAACAAAAAAACAAAACAAATGAACCCGACTGTTTTTGTCATAAACTGGGGCCTTGACATATCTACAATCAGGTCAGACTGAAATGCTTCAATGCATGGACAGTAATGAGATACAGAGTAAAATGAGTGCAGGTTGGCCAGAATTCTACGCGATGAAGAAATGGATTGCAGGTGTTGACTGTACATCACAAACACATTCACGCTTGGTGAGGCTTTCTCTCAACTCCTCACGGAAAAAAAAGTCACAATACTAACAAGTTATGGGGAAAAAAGCCTTACGTGTAAGCAGCTTCAAACAAACATTCAACAATAATTAGCATTCAGAGCAGAGCGTGCCAATGAAATCGGACATCTTTAGTCTGCAAGAGCCACCTTCAGCATTTTGCACCAACACCTTCTGGGCTGCAAGCTTCAATAAACGTCTAACAGCAGAGGAAGATCACAAATTAAGTTATATGCAAAGCTTAAAGGGCTCACCAAAACATGCACTAAAAATATTAAATGTATTTTTGTCGTGTAAGCATCCTTGCATTGTCATTTTAGAGAATATAATTTTATATTTATATTTTATATTTTCAAGGAGAAATGAAATTACATATGATATGTATTTTTGATTTCAGCATTTCAAGGTTAGTCAGTTCTGTTTCTAAATTGAAAAAAAAAAAAAACGTATGCGTAATGCAAGAAATCGTGAATGATTTTTAAAATCTGCAACCCTGCGCTGTTGATATAATAAAGGTACAGTGAGGAGTGGGGGGAATGCAGCTTCTTGCACCTGGCAGACGTCCATAAGAAATAAATAAAAAATTTAAAGACACCATATTGGACCAACTAATATATTTCTATTTTTTACATTTAAAAATAAACACACACTGCCCCCTTCACAGCTCGTTTAAACATAAAAAACATCAACAGAAATAAAGGTTTCCAGTGTTTTCAGAGGCATTTTCCCCACTGCTGTAGAATGCCTAAAGCCCAATGCAGATGAAAGTGCCCTAAACAACAAGCTCTGCAGGAACCAAGGGCATGTGGGCTATAGAGCGGGGGGACAGGACATGACAGACTGCTGTTCAACTCCATTAGCTGCTATGTGAGAGGGGTGCATCTAGCAGCACACGACCTGTGAAGAATCTTAGATCTCTTTAAATCTCCGAATGGGATTGCCGCATTAATTCTTGGGAACTGTAATCTCTCAAGCAAGTCAAATTACTCTCATTAACCGCGCGAGAATACTGCCTCTGTAATAAGTATATATAAAAAAAGTATTTATTACCAATAATCACCTCTTTAATAGGAGGCGGCGTACACATTTTTGTCTTTTTGCTGATTAGGTATAAAAATGAGAAACAGGAAGGACGTTTTTTCCACGGTAGACACACGCACAACGGTTTGCGCTCACACAGAGCGCGCGGGGTCCACCGCTGACTGCGGGGGAAAGTGATTAAAGGGTGCGCCGCCGTGCGCCGGAGCTCTCTTCCGAGCGCGCGCGCCTGTGCCCGGTCGCATTTCCCCCCCTCAGCCTGGGCTCTCTCAACGGCTGTACCTGGGAGGGCCCCGAGCCGCTCTCTACGTGTGACAGACCGCCAAAGGAAACCGACTGGTGGCACGACTGGGGCAAACGTGGTATGGAGACACACACAGCGCAAACCAAATGACAAAGACTTTCAATCCTTACAAGGGATGTGGCAGCCCATTTTCTTTATCTAAAAATAGATAAAGAGCACTTCTGTGTATATTAGTAAAATGCTAAATTAAAACGCGAAGGACAAATTGCATCTTACGTCGAGTAATTTTGCGATGTAAACGATCAACAGTGGTAGAACAGTAGTAGCTCACATATTTACTGGCCATACCAGTGCTGACTGTGGCCATCAGCAACGCACTGAATCATTGCAGAGGGCTAACTGGGTTCCAGTGTGCAGGGTTGTACCCATCTCATCACAGGTAGAGTAGCCTGAAGTCTGCTTTTGCCAGGAGAGACGTACAGCACTGCTGCAACGACTGCACACCTCAGCTGGACTTCAGAGTGGAATGACATCACAGCTGTTTGATAACCTGCACTATCCCAAATTTATGGAGGAAGTGCAGTAATGGGACAGAACTACCAATATGATCCAGAATTCTGAAAAATGGCTAAAATAAGTAAAACAAATAAATAAATAAATAAATAAAACACATGTCCTTGCATGAGTTATTTAAGAAGACTTTTCACAAGAAAGTGATTTAGTCTCTACCATGCCACAAAAATAAAGCAGATGAAAAAATGACAATGACGACCAATGACAACGTGCAACTACGGCCTCATCATTCTATGGGAAGTGAAATTTCTGTTTTATGTCCAGATACATTTTTTCAGAAAAATAAGTGTTGGGAAATGTAATTGTGCTGGTCATAAAAGCAACAGACATGACTATCTTGACTTTCAGCAGTACAAAGCTGAAAATCTTTAAGCTTTCCATTTAATTAATATTCTATTAAAACATCTGAAAGGCATCCTTTTAAATGAAAAGCAATTCATTACCTTAAACAAAATTAATACAAAAAAATAAAAAACTGAAAAAGAATTGGTAGATATATGGTTTCCCATCATGAAATCAATTATAATTAGAGGTCTTGAGTTCAACATTGTACTGGATTAGCATAATTACCTGTTTCCCCCTTTTTTCTTACAGATACATTTGGGACCCGGCTGTCCGATCCATCCAAAGAGACTCACTAAAGTGGGCAACTTTTAAACATTCCATTACATAAATTAATTATCTTTATTAGTAGTATTATAAATTTTTCTAGCAGGCAGTCATAACCAGGATGACTTACACAGCTTGCACACACGCACGTACGCACAACCATAATTTTCCTTTAAGTAGTTCATGGTTGATTTTAAGGTAGGTTTTGTATCATTGTCTTGTTGCAACATCCAACCTCTTTTCAGCTTAAATTTCTTCACTGACTCTGGGACATTAGCTTTTAAGAATTGTGGATATTTAGTTGAATCCATTCTTCCTTCCACCCGCACAATGTTTCCTGTGCCACTGGCTACCACACAACCCCAAAGCATAATAGATGAACACCCATGCTTACCAATCGGCAAGGCCTTATTTTCTTCATATGCTTTCCCTGTTTTTCCCCAAATGTATTTTTGGTGGTTGTGGCCAAAGAGTTCAATTTTCATCAATCCACAGCACAAAAAGTCTCTGATTTATCTAAGTGCTGTGTCGCGTACTTCTGACATTGACTTTTGTGATGGGAATGCAGGAAATGTTTTACTTCTCACAGATTTTTCATGCATATCATTTTTGCTGCACACCACTGCATAGCACTGTATGTGTGTGTATGTGTATATGCATGTGTACGTGTGTGTGCAAATTATATATATATATATATATATATATAGAGAGAGAGAGAGTGTTTATGTAAAACAAATAGGTCATTAAATGGTTATTCCAAATAATTACCACCGCCTTGCTCAAGGATACAAGATTTTAACCACATAGATACCCAATTTCTTGACCGCATACCCTCTCAAATATATAGATATTCTGGAATTTATTTATGTTTGTTTATATACAATGCACTACATGCACCATATTGTATTTTTCCACTAGCTTCATCACTTAAAAAAAACAGAACGTAGAACTAGAGGCAAGTCAGGACCAAATGGCTCAAAATTTAAGCTATATAGCATCCCATGATATTAACTCTAAGATTTTAAAAAGCCTTTCCAAAGCTTCCAGCTTAAGATTAGCCCAAAATTCTTTTAATCTATAAAGCACATCAATATGCCTGTAGTTGCAAAGACTAAATCTTCCACTGTTTGATCACATCACTTCCCTACCATTTCAAAGCATCTCTGTCAGTTCCAGTAACAATAACAAAACACAACTCACACTGATTCCGCTCTGGCGCGAGAACAAGTCGAGACAGCGCTGCCCCATGGCTACAGTTCTCTTCAATAACTTATTAACCCGGCTCCTATCAGAGACACGCCCGGACGTTCCCGCTGCCTTTAATGATTCATGGCAGACGGCTCACCCCTCGCGCTTGATTCGCTGGGACGCAGGCAGGCTGGGGGTGAGGTGTCTGCACCTGGGAGATGTGGACCACCTCCAGGAGATTTTCAAACCAGAGCGGGGTTTAAAAAAAAAAAAAAAAAAAAAAAAAAAAAAAAAAAAAGGTCAAGACGCGTTTGGAGTCCAGTCCACCAAAACTCCAGCTCAAGACTATGGAAAACCAAAGCACCCTTGCCTTTGGGCACCAGTGCTGTTTCAAGACAAAAGGTTGAAGACAAAAGTCACTCTCCACTTCTCTTTCTTTGTAAATTGAACTTAAAATAAACACTTACTATCCACGTGTAATATTGGAGAGTGTTTCTGAATACCACTACTTTACCCACAACAGAAAATGCTAAGTACTGAAACTGGCTTCCTCACTGCTTACATAATAGATGCTGTGGTTGCACCGCATTTAACACATAAAGCTAGTTTAGTAAGGCCTAATGAGAAATATCACATAAACACATTATAAACATACGGCCATAAAGATAATTATTTCGATTTCAGGCTTTTTGAAGGCTTTTCTTCCCTCTGCAACATCTGTTTGAAATATGGAGCAAAGCCCTTGTTTTGGCTGAGGCTCAGGTGGTTAAAATAGACAACAAACAGGCTGCTGCGCATAAACTGAACCATACTTCTTCTTCCCCATAAAGTTCGAATCAAATCAAATCAAAATTATTTATGGAGTGCATTTCACAAAGACTTTATTGCAGTACGCTTCACAGTGTAACCTGGCCTAAACCCCTTACGAAGCAAGCCAAAAAAAAAAAAAAAAGTTTCAGTCCTGATGGAGTCAGCAGTGTGGCTAAAGCTGGGGCTGCCCACCCAACACCTGCCTGGAACCGTTCCTGTTTGGCCTCTTAAAGGGCCGGGATGCGTTAAGGCACGCCAGCGGAGCCTGATCACACGTTAGCCTCCTGGGCCGAGAGGCTGAGAGAAAGGTGCAGCGTTCGTTATTAAGAAATAATTTAGGAGAAAACATACACACCTAAACAACTCACCTCCTCCCTTTTGAGAAATGTGCCATAACCACATCGGAGTTGCGTTTCGGTGACATCACGGGTTGAGAGTGGCAGATTCCCGCCGCCCCGGGGGTGCAGGGCTGGTTATTAGGCGGGTCTCTACCCCCGTGCATCCCCAGCGCCATCGCAACACGACCGCGCGGGGAAGGGCCGGCTGCGGCAGGGGAGGGGCGGGAGAACGACCCGGAGATTGATCGGCACGGGGAAGAGGAGAGGAGAGGAGAGGGGAGCGGGATAATCTCCCATCCTGCCTGGCGGAACAGGTTCCCCCCAATTCCCACTGGCACCTTTTTCAATTTAACACAACACTCCACAGACCGCCGGCCGCTCCGGACCCACGCGCGTCTTTGACACTTTCACATTAAAAATACCGCCACTCTCATGATTAAAAGCTTTCCCCATTTCCTCTTTCCTGTTTCCAGTGAGATGGGATCCCTGTCTCTTTTTTTCCTCCCCAGATCAACCCTAAATAAGCGCAGAGGTTCGTATCTGCAGTGATTTTTGTAAGAAGATAAAGAAGTCATTTATCGCTTCCTTTGGCCTTGTGCACCTCTGGCCCCCAACCAAGAGGAAGAGAGGATAAACTAATCCCTCGATCCAGGAGTCTGTGACTACCCTAATTGACATTCAGATTGGACTGTCAGAACGCACACAGAAGAACAGGTGTGGTTACGGGCCAGGTAACTGCAGAATTATTGGGTCTGTACTACACAAGGTCCAAAGAAAAAAAAAAAAACCCTCACGACAAATTGCAGAGAATTAAAGCTGTCTGATGAGAAAGCTAAAAAGCACAGGAGCAGTCTGAGCGCAGTCTGAGGGCAGTCTAAGCGCAGTCTGAGCGCAGTCAGCGCATGCAGGAGGGTTCTGTGCGCAGCGCTGCGCGTGTCCCAGCCCCGGCCCGAGCCGACGCGAGGGGGCGGCTAAACAAACGGCGCGGGACGAGCGCGCAGCCCGACACCGTGCTCGCCAGCCCCCTTTTTGACAATTCCCAACATGCAGCGGTGCGTCGTAGCCCCGCCGTGCCCTCGCCTCCGATTGCGCAGGGAAGGGCTGACGAGTACAGAGTATTTACTGATGCAGTTATCTTGTCCTGTGACAGGCAGAATCAATCAATCACCGCGCGAGGGGCCGCGTGGCCTAGCATTCCAGGCACATCTCCTCACTCCGGGGCAGGAGATCGCGCGGTGTTATCCAGCCAAATTTGATCAACAAATGCGGTTCCCCCAGCGCCGCGGCAATCTCAGATGAAGATGATATTATGTGGGAGAGAGCAAAGTGATAAAAGCAGTGCAGAGAGGGGGATCACTCCAGGTGCAGCCTCCTCACCCAATCTGTTTCTTAAAGGCACGCGACGACTTCGTCATGACAGAGCAAACCAGCCTGCCGGTCCCCACGTCGCCCTCTACAAGGTCCTCACGATGAAAATTACACACTGCCACTGCTCAACGTGATGTAGCCGTAGATACGTATTGTCCATAAACTATTTTAAAATACAGACACACACAGTCACATACACACATAAACATTAAGTATATATGAATACACATGCAGACAGACAGACAAATGTATACCTACATTAGAAACACACAATTAAATCATTTCTGTCTGCAAAAATTCCATAGCAATTAGCAAAATAATTGTTAGCACAATTGGTTTTAAATATCAAAAATTGCGCACAGGTTTCAAAAGGTTACGGGATCTGCATTTCGTGATAAAGAAAAATAAATACATTGTCAACTGTGCAGATAAGACCTGCTTAATTAAGTGCACCCTTGGTGGGGTAAAAACATTTGAAGAATAAACCTTGAATAGTTTGCTTCTTTTTCTGTTGCCCTACAGATATTTTACATAATTCAATCCAAAATACCATCTTTCTGATTCTAACTTTCTTTTTGCATTTTAATGTTTAATAAGGGCCCTTGGCTATCTATGGGCACAATTATTAGATATCCGCAGAGAGAAATTGAAAAATTAATCATACTCTCAATTTTGCACTTCTGTAGAAAATAGGAAATTGCCCAGTCTGAAAGCTGTAGCGTAAAAGCTGTAGCTTTTTCCTTGGCCTGATGCCTGTGCTGGACTAAGGTAATTTGATAGTGTATAACTCTGAGCTGAAGGAAAGACAGACACATGCACCAAGGAAAAAAAAGTGAGATCAGGAAAATATTTACGTGTAGCGTAATTTATGATGGGTACAGGTTTAATAAGTCTGCCGCAATGATTTGTCTAGGAGTCTTAAAATAAAAATTATCTATACACATAAGTGCAAATATGGTATTCACATAACACACCTGTGCAGGAGACAGGCTGCAATGATCTTTGAGTGTGCGCAACAAGGACGGCTCTCGCATACAAAAGAAAGTGGGGGAGGGAGGGCTGTGTTTGGACTGCACACACTCGCATGCACATGCACACACATGCACACCTGTCTATATGTAAATGTCCATCTCCCCCGCTGCACCACACGCATTTTTCTGCGATGACTAATGCACGCTCTCTGACCCCGCTCTTCATTGAGCTGTTTCAATTTACAAGCGCTGTTTTTCGAAAAAAAAAAAAAAAAAAAAAAAAACCCACACGGAAAGAAAAACTAAACTGCGGTGTGCTGTAATTACCGAGTTAAAAAAAAAAAAAAAAAAAAAAAAAAAAAAAAAAAAAAAAAATTTCACGTTTTACACAGGTACTTATGCTAATGCAAATGTTGAACAACCTCTGGGCTGCACTCTGTAGGAAACTATTAAGGGTCCAGATTACCTGCCTTGATGCTGGAGGTGATGCCCTGCCCTGCTGGGGCTGTGCACCACCGTGGGGCTCGGCACGCTACGCACCTCGGTCACCAGCGGTTCCTCCCCGACCTTCCCTCACGCGCTTCTCCCCCCGTTTCTGCCTGCCGGTGAAGGACTGGGCTGCTCCGTCCCGGGCCTCGTCTAAACAACTCTTTTAACATTTGCCCAGGAGCATCGCTCTCTTTGTCCAGCCTCTGTCTCCTAACGCATGTCATCCAACTCTAATCAAGCAGAAAATGGTCATAAATATTTCTTTCTGCTAGATTTCACATTCGCATTTCACGCGGGGGCCGCGATATTTCCCCCCTACCTCCAGGGAGCACCTAATGCAAAAACCAGTTACTTATATTCAAGGCTCATGTTCCTTTGGTAAAACGCAGAACATATTCCCAGTTTGGGAGGAGGCGGGGGTGTGTGGGGGGGGAGAGGCATAAAGGCCTGTCTTATTTTCTGTACCATTTGCTGGCTAGTGCTTTCACAGCCATCCCATTACATCATGTCAGAGACTGTAAACAGCCAAATAACAACACGGGGGCGAGTCGCACAGCAAGGACACCGAAACGCTTTCTTATGATGGAGGGAGCGGGAGGCCGTTCTTTGCCTTTTTAAACAGTGTGAAACACATTCTTTTCTTGTCCATTTAAATAATATATATTTAAAAGGGGGAAAAGAAAACAACGTGCCCCGGAAAACCCACGTGGGTGTCCCTCGCTGGCGCTCCCGACCGGTATTTATGGAGCCCGTCACTCACGGGAAGCAGAGACGCCATCAGTTTTATTTATGATGAAACACATCACATCATAAGCAAGGCCTATCACTGGCAGAATGGTATACAACCACTCAGGTGTTCGGGCTGCTCCTTTTGCCATCCTTCTCTGAAATAGAGGCAACATATCACGCACGGAAATAATGAAGTCATTATCAATCATCGATGCCATTTATTGAATGGAAATGACACTTAAAATGACCCAGCGTGGTCTGTAGAAAACACGGTGGCAACCAGCTGAAGTTGAAGAATTACAAACACGTACAAAAAAGATATATATGTGGACATGCACGCACGTGCACACACGCACGCACGCACGCACACCCACACACAGTCGCAGCTGCACACACACTCACTCCTGCACACCTACACACACATGCACACACACGCAGTTAGTCAAATTAAGATTTGCCTCAAAACATTTGCATGTTTTCTTCCCCGCTTCTTTACATTCAGGCACTTACATAGAAAAACAGCTAGATATCATGCATGTGCTCTTCACCTTATGGGTGCCATTAAAGCATTAAATTATTATTTTTTTAATGTTGCACACCATCTATAAATCAAACTTTCAAACCTCAGTCATTTAAAAAAACTGGACATCTTCATTTCAAACATTTAGCAGAATAGCTAGTTAAGTTCAAAAACTTGTGGGCCTTTTGCCTGCTCCAGTGCCAGTTGATGGCAGAAGGACTGTACGTAACTTGGCAAACAATGAAAAAGACAGCTTTCAATTATTATTTTTTGTGACATTTACAGCTATAATATGCAAAATAATTTCATAACATTACAATTTAGCATATGGTAAGTCAGATGAGGCGTCCCCATTACTGCATGGGGATTGTGTGAAAGCTAAAGTATTAGAAAATGCAGAAAAGTGCCAAATTTCTAACTTGGGAGGGCCATTTGTAAAAATAAAAAGGTGACTGCAGTTCCAGGGGTACATTAAGTTTACAAAAGCGCGTATACAGACAGTGCCGGCGGAGTAATGGTTATGCTCAAGTTCAAATGTCGTATCTCTTCTGTCTTTCCTGTGTGAAACCGTTACAGTTCTGGGGTGGGAAAAGAAAAATCCACAGCCTCCATTCAGCATCGCTATATCACGTCGCCGCGCGGCTGACTCATTTAGTGCCGTTTTAAACCCTTAAAGCGGGAAGCCGAGAGGAGCGCTCCGCACGTGCTTCTCAGGGGACCGATATCAGAAGACAGCGCGCTAACAAACGCTTGGCGGTAAACAGCCGTTTTGCCGCGCGCGGCCGGTACCTTCGGGCTGCCGTTCCCCGCTCTGTCATCCGGGCCCGCCCTCGGCTCCGAAGCCGAAGCTGTGAATGAGCGCCGATGTCTGCTGCCGGCCGCGCGCGCGCGCGTAGATTATAAATAAGAAATAAAAGGCGGGTTGCGCTACACCGCTTCTGCATTAGCGCCGCTCGCCTCTGTCGCTCAGCGCCCCATTCTTTGGGCTGCTATCGCCGCATCGCTACCTTCAAACCCGGCCCCTGGAGATTCCAGTGGATGCCTTAATCTGAGACACATGCAGCTACAAGGATTAGGGCTTTATTGAAACAAATAAGTGTTTTAATGGGAGAAAGTCCCAGTTTCAATTTCAATAGCTCGTTTAACCCTTATCTGCCAAATTCCTTGGGGCCAATTCTATGTTAATTGGATCTACATTGCACTTGCATTGGGGGTGTTAACAAGCACAGCCTATGAATATTAATTACCCAGAAGTTTTCTGTGTAGAAAATACTTTCCTGATACATATTAATTCTATAAAGTTTTTAAAGTAGAGCTCTCATTAAAAATGTATAAGCCCTGTGCCTCCGCATTTTCCCAAGAGAAACTGTGCATCTTTAACTTTATCCCTAATAAATTAGGTCAAATTGGCCAATCTTAAAAGAGCAGCATCTCTTAAAGCAGCATTATTACTTAACTATCTCCAAACATTCCCATCCAAAAGCATGAATGAGGGATTTTATTTAAACTTCATTTGGACAATGGATAGTGTGAGAAATGGAGTGGGAAACCCTGGTCATGCTAATAACATGGGAATGGTTACTTATCTACAACCAACTAGCAGTCTGTGTGTGTGTGTGTGTGTGTGTGTTAGTGCATGCATGCATGTGTGTGTGTGTGTGTGTGTGTGTGTGCGCGCGCACGTGCATTTTTGTGTTTGTGTTTGGGTGCGCATGTACACGTTTGTGTGTGTGTGCGCATGTGTATGTTTGTGTGTGAGCGTGCGTGCACATGTACACGTTTGTGTGTGTGTGTGTGTGTGTGTATCTGTGCGTATCTCTTTAAGTAAAACATCACGGATGCATTAGACAAAATTGTCCCAACTACGCAGGCCCTCAGTAAGCCATATAAAACTGAAACAACACAGACGCCTTCCCTAGCCTGCCTCTTACGGCCAGCTGCTCCACACACCTGCTGAAAGTTCAGAGTTCCCCTCGTAAAACCCCAGTGCTCAGAGATGCCCATCAAAGGCCACCAGGGCGATGAACAATACCGATGACACTTCACAGTGCCTAATGATACCAGCATCGCGGCCATTCATTTACATAAGAGATGTACAGTATTCCCCTAGTCCCGTATCCCCCTGGATCTGGGGCAAACAAATGGTCTCTGACATCATCCGGGTACATACGGGATGCAAACAATGTGAGCCCCACCAGTTTCCCCCGGACCCATTCTTGGGCGGTGGCCGTTTGACCTGAAATCCATTATCACCACTGTTTCTTTTCATCTGCCAGAGTTAAGATACAGTACCAAATGTCTTATCTTCCAGCTGAGCCCTTGGGTCCTGTGCGGACATGGAGAGTGAGGAGAGGTTCTGGTTACCTCATTGTCAAACAACTCCTCGGATCCTTTACCCACATGAGCAAGGGGAAGGAGGGGCCGCTGCACAGGATGTTGCCCTGCCGAGTGCTGGCTATTTTAAACTCTGCGGGCACTCCCAAATAACCAGGGGTTCTCATCAGCGTGCCACACAACCTGGTAAGGGAGTCTACGGAGAATGGCGGACCCCAGAAAAAGAGCCGGGACCAACATTTCAGAACCTGCATTTCTCATATCTGCCACGCAATCACAAACCGATGTGTGCCAGCAAGCAGCAAAGTAGCAAAGTCCCTCCAAATACGAACTACAATATACAGAAATTCAGCAACAACGTCAACAACAACACCAAAATTACATAGGAATAATGATTTGTTGTTAGTCTAAATACTGAAAACCAACAGCAAGTCACGCGCTCCAAAAGCAATATAGCTCAAATGAAGGCGACATCACCTGAAGAGAGAGAGGAAAAAATAAAAATCAAGGATAGTTTCGTGTAGCACTGTGGTAAGTGGCAAGCAGCCCTTTTTTAATTATTTCTTTCCCTTTTTTACATACAAGCACATCACTGTTCAATTTTCATATCCATCTGCATGATTATTAATCAGACCACACATCAATTGCCAGAACCACCAAAGATATTCGCCCTGTAATAAAACTGTCATCTGTTCTAGTATAAAGACAGATGTTGCAAGTTGTGTGATAACATAATTAATCTGTTCTGTGAGGGATTCCATAAAATTATTTAAATTGGAAGAGCACTATCATTTTACCAATAAAGCAATTTAGGGCAATATGCGGCGTCATAACACTGATCTTATCTTTCCCCCCGATTTTCAATAAGCCAGGGCTCCCATCGTCTTCACACCGATCTGACAATATTAGCCGTTTACAAGCAGATACCTGCACATGCCAGAGATGGAGGAGAGACAATCTCCACCGGCGAGGAGCAGACAACGGCGTGCGCGCTTCGGCCATGTCCCCTTTAAAAGCGTCGGCGGGGAGGTCATGTGTCATTGCGTTGTCACAGGAAGGAAACCTATTGAGAGGGCTAATGCTCCCCAGCTTCTGTACACAGACCTCCACAGAGGAAAACTCTCTTTTCTGTATTAATGCGTTATGTGGTGCAGACATTGTTGGGGTGCTAGTGCGGCACAATTCTTAAGGAGCTGGCCTTGACAACTTGACAATTTCAGGGTTGCTTCCCCATTGGGGAAATGCTTTAATACCCATGAGCAAACTACTTTACCTGAATCATGTCAGGAAGTCTCCACATGTATAAATTAATAACAAATAAAAATACATTAGGTGCGTCGCCCATGATGAAGGCATCTGGTAAGTAAATGTGAAAATAATAATAAATGAAATACATTCATACATATATAAATAAATAAAGACTGTTGAATAATTGAGATCAGCCTTTTTGTGCAACTAACAGATTCATATGATGACATCAGTTCTGACTCCCCCGGTAGAATTCCTGCTCAATGCAGTGAGTCCCGTTTTACAAGGAGATATTATGTGGCCGCAGAGATGGCTGATTCGAGCTGAACTCTGACCTGCAGCCGTCACTGACCCTCCCTGATTGGCTGGGCGCTGAGGGCAGGCAGTCGTACCGCGGGGACGTGAGGCTTTGGCACTGCTGTTAACGGGGACAGGTTTGCCCACTGGTGCCAATGTGCTTCAGAAACTGCAAAAGGTGTGCGAATGGCACATTAGTCCTCTGATGATCCTGGTTAACTAATGACAGGAGTGTATGATGGTGACAGCGCGGTCTTCTGTTCTCGGTAGAGCACGCTCTGTAAGACACAGGAGTGTGTAGTGTACATGGTGTCTACATAAAACACCAAATACACTAAACAGGTGTTCAGTTGCAATTGTCAATGTACCCTTTAGCAAGCCACTTTGTTTAAATTATAATTAATATAGGACAATGGATATTATTCTTTATTAATTGATAATACTGTATGTTAAATGCAAATGCAATAAATACTCAAAAATATGATTTTCCAGTACAAGATTTCAATGCTGCTCATGGTAAGGACAAAGCAAATGAATAGTATTTTTGTCCGCACATTTCTGCAGCAGAATCAGTCAGCTCTCTCATTTGCTGACATGTAACAATCCTGATGGCACTCTCCATTCTAGAGGAGAAAGAACAGCCTCATAATTGGTTTGTCTTATCTCGCGATTTGTAACAAAGTGTTAAAACCTCACTCTGACAAAGAAGCTGGGACCGACGTTTATCCCAAGAGCTCACTGTCATACGTCAAATAAAACCAATTATACATGACTGGTGTTGTTGTCTTGTTGCATTTACAATATTTTTGGTGTCTTCATGAGGGAAAAAAAATCACAGTTTATCTTTTTTTGAAAGCATTTAAATTTGATTAAAAGAACACTTATTGAAGAGCGTTAATATTTAATACTGGGCAATAATGTAATCTGAGCTCAATTCCTTGCAAAGGAATTGGTTCTTAACAGTGAGTCAGTGATGGCTTGCTTAAACTCACAAGAGATTAAAAAGAAACTGACTTAATAGTCTATAAATCTTCAAAAATTATACCTAAAGTGAATAAAGTGTGTTTGAGCCATTCTCAGAAATAAAAGTTCTTTGTGATTGTCATAACAAATAGTTAGAAAATGTATTTCCCTCTTGCAAAATCACTAAAAAACACAACAAAATGAAAAAAAGAACAAGAAAGCTCCAGCTATTGCAGAAATGCACCTTTCTTTTTTCTCTTTCCTTATCTCAAATCTTCAGTTCCTCATTAAAACTACACGCTACCAACCACAACTTCTTTTTCAAAGAACAGTGCAAGAAAAGCTGAGAAAAAAGTGTGTTCTTAAAAGGCACATCTTGTCCTCGCAGAAGATCGAAGCTCTGCAAACAGGCCTCAGCCTTTAAACAGGATCTACCATCGCGACTCGGTGACGCACGAGACCGTGATGTGTGAACAGCCGCAGCGTCGGAAGTCGTCTCCGGCCGCACGCGCTGTTTATCAGGCTGCGACGGGCAGTGACGTCCCCTCGTCTGTCGAGGGCGAATCGCGCGAAACCGTCGTCGTTGTCGGCGGTGGCGATCTGATTTCGGCTCGGGGCTGCGGTGAGAACGGGCCGTTCCAGTGCTCGTGCGCGGAGACGAGAGAGAGCGATCGGCGGCGGCGGGGGGGGGGAATTCCAGCCGGAGAACGGTGCACACATCAGACGTGTTTCTCCACGTCACGCGCGCACACCGACGCAGGTTACACACGAGCCGCAGACGGCGGCGGCCTCCGCACGGCGCTGCTGCAAAGCATCCCCGACCCAAAAAAAAAAAAAAAAAAAAAAAAAAAAAACCCCTTCGTGCAGACGAGCGCTCCGACAGCGTCCACACAGGAGGACTTAAGAGCAGTGACAAGAACGTCAAAGTGCTAATCAGATAAACTGCTACGAGCCCATCGCAGCTCCCAGAGCCCCCAGTGCTCCGCCTTCACAAACACTCGCTATAAGCGCTGGTCTTTACTTCCAAATGACATTAAAGTATGTGCGTCTGGAAAAGGTGCATCTTAGACATTTATCAGAGGCTTTTGTCCACGCTTTCTGTCAGTGTTGTCATACGGGCATCCAGTGCAATTCACAAAGCGCAGAAACCTGCTGAATGCTGCAGGTCCGGAGCACACCAGTGTAAGAGAAATACTTAGCAAATGTATTAGAACTCAGTATTTGATTTACTAATAGAGATGTTTAAATTGAGCTTATGGTCTACTTCCTCCAAATCTTACCACTCCGGAAGATGAATTCCCCTGTCAGAATCAAGATGATCAAACAGATTACAATTATTTTATCCCCATCTTTATTAATGGGTGCTGTCTTTCACAGTTACTTTCTCTAATAAGAACAGATGATGTGCCACCGGCAGGTTTGTTGTTTTTACAGACTCAGGGGACTTTCATATATTTGTGATTTAAGTCAGATCAAATACTAAGTAATGCGTGGACTAGGAATGGGGTAATAATTTAACCATTCTTCATTATATGAATTTTAAATCTTTTGTGAATTTTTCGATCTTAGAAACACAAAGGACACCAAAACAACAGCGGCTTCCAGCAGGAACAAGCAAGTTAATGAGCTGAATGAAGATTCCTAGGGAGCCCTGCCTGTTATATTAAGATCAGTCTGTGCAATTGGATGCTATGTCACACAGCTGATTTACCCCCTGTGCCTGCACACACATACACGCAAGTGCACATTGTTGCACAAGCACACACACACACACACACACACACACACACACACAGACACACACACAGACACACTCCTGCTCCCCTAATACAGTCACTCACACTGTGGGTCTCAGTGTTGGACAGGGGACGTCAATGTTTCATAATGGGTGATGGTCTTTCATTGTGAGACTCGGTATTAACACTGTTTCACTAAATAAGGAGCAAAGTAAAAGTTATCAAATTAATGAGCAAAAACCTTAAACCCCATGGGACAATTAACATGGTTTATGACGCATGATAGAAAATCCAGAGTTAGCCTCAAGGAAATTATTCACTTAAGAAAATAAGAACAAAAGCATTTCAAGGAAACTTGCCTCTTCTGGTAAGCTCTCTAGCAAGGAATATGGCAGGAATATATAACATAAAAATATTTTTACCATCCTTACCAAGCAGCACAAAAAACTACACTCGCACACACACGCACACGCACACACACACACACACACACACATATTCAGCCTCCTTTTCTTTTGATCAAGGTTGTGCCCAACAAATTAATCTTATGCAAATTTAAATGATAATAAAAAAAATTCTGAAATTGCCAAGGGAAACCAACATTCATAAACAGAGATTCATTATAAAAACCTCTTTTTTTAAAAATCATTTGTCATTAAGACTCTCACAGGACAAAGAAACACACATTCTTTGATTGAGGAGTGACTGAATATACAAGAGACACTGACATCTCGGTAGGATGATAAAACATTTCTTTTTCATTCCTTTTTTCTCACTCGTTTTTCTTTTTTCTTTTTTTTTTTTAAACAGGCGGCTCCATTCCAGGCGGGGAAAAATCCTGTGGTGTCAAGTGTGCATCTGTGGCACGTCTGTCTGTGCTCCCTCTCCTCTGTCTCACATTCATCAAAGCTCTAACCCCTGTTGTCTTTGCACAGCGAATCAGAATGTGCCCCTGGCAAAGAATGAAGGAAAAGTCAACAGGAATTAAGTTTCAGTGCAACTGTTTACTCAACTGTGGCCCGCAGTTATTGAAATTTTATCCACGGTTTTGTGTGACTACTGCGGTAATGAATTCAGTATGGCTGCTCCTCCTGCTGACGACACGCTCGAAACGAGCGAGGACCCGGCGGACGACTGCCGCTGGCATCGCGGCGATCGGAGGGGTGGATTTCTCTGGGCGAGCGTGCGCGCCGTGCCACTTTCCCTGGGCGGGGCTACCTGCTGATGGGAGTGGCCTGGCCTTGAGCAGAAGAGCTGGCATCCGAACCGCAATGCAGACAGCTGCAGAAGCGCTCTCGTGTTTGTTTTAATGCTACTGTTACTGTTTGTTGGCGGAAATTCCGAACGTTTTAGTTTTTTTTTTTTTTTTTTTTTTTTTAGCTAAGTTTGGAAGTAGAGCCGATCACGTTACTAGTGGAAATATGATTTTCCAGTACAAGGTTGTGTTTTTTTTAAAAAACAAATACATCTACCCTACACAGAAACATGCAGAGTGAAATGTAAACATCCTTTCAAATGTCATTAAACGGCAATTAGAAACCAAACAAAAAGTGCTTTAAAACACTGAATGCGGAATCAGAACCAAGCGAGCACATACCGAAAGTATTCGTTACATTTTGCTTTTCTGTCCGATGTTCGTTTATCAGAGGGAAAACAAAGGAAGCATTGGGCTCTACAGTCAGACCAGTACTTCAGTCAGCTATCTGAATGAGTGTGTGTGAGCACCATTTCATTGGACCTTATTACTGAACTGATATTAACAGAGTAGCAAAATGGCAAAATGTGTTGCTCCCAATTCTTCAGTTTCACTGAAAGTAAGAATTTAGAGCTTATGGAGAGGGTTGGTCCCCACACAGAAGCAGGGACCGCAAACGGTAAATAAGCGCGTGAGAATTGCGACCAAAACTCTCCTGACAACAAGCACTATCATATCGGGAGGCTGAGATAACATGAGACACTGTGATCTTTTCAGCACCATTTCCTTAAACACGCTGTCATTCGGTACACATAACAGTGACACCCACAGAAAGAGGCTGTCTGTTTTCTTCAAGTGGCCGATAGTGAAAATGTTTTGGGCTTCACTAATAATAAGGTTGCCGTAATTCGCCACGCTTCATTGGCCAGACACGGAAGGCAGTGGGCATTAGCCAGAGTGCTAGGCGTGTTTTGAAGGGGGCCGGCAAAAGGCGCCGGCATCTCATTGGATGACACACCACCGCAACTGTCTGAGAATCGCACAGCACCTAGACATTTAAAATGTGCTGGAGCAACTTAAATGAATATTTAACAATCGTGCGATGCATGCTACAATAAACACATCCACAACCAAATACATAATCACAGGACAGGCTCTTACCACTCTTTAATCATTAAATCCCCCTCAGCATCCATAAATAGCGGTAATGTGTTTATGACTGTGAACCCTGGGCATAATTAAATATTTACGGGGGCATTTGGCTGGGCCTGGAAGATGGCCGACAGGGGCGCGTGACACTGAAAGGTGTCGGAAGAGGAGGAGGAGGAGGAGAAAGAGCGTGGAGTTACCTGGTGCTGCTGGAGATGGGCAAGGTCAGCCGCGGTGATGTCTATCGACGGGGTCTCGCTCTTGGGCCTCCCGTCCCTCCCGCCGCTCTCCGTGCTCCCTCCGTTCTGACAGACTGAACCGTTACTCGTCGTCTCTGTCCCAGATTCTTGCATCATGACTTAACGACGCCTGAAACGAAAAGTGAAGAAGCAGCTCTTGAGACACTCGCTCAAAACATGGTGATGCGATTGCTTTAAACTCGTGCGCCTGGGCCAGTAAACACGTGTCATTTCCTTCCACGTAATTTGTCTTAGATTATGGGTTTTCCTACCCGATCGCACCCACTTTGAGTTTGTTTGTTCCGCCAATTTCGGCGAAGCACAAATATGCCCGCGGTATCATTTTCCACCATGTAATGAAATGCTTTTTTCTGTTTGTTTTGTTTTTTCCGTCAGAGGTATTCTGCAGGTGACATGACCATTTCAAGCATTGGAAGGAGCAGTGTTCAGCATGAGCCAATATAGGTTGTTTGCGCTGCCTCTTTCTGCAGTAGGGCGAAAAAATGTGACGGAAGACACCAGGCCTCGGTTAAGCCAATGGCGAAGAGCACTGGGAAGCACAAAACACTTTCCAGCACAAACAAAACACATCGGACTGAAACAGATGTATTTACCAGCGCGATCCCATGAGAACCACGCCAGAATGAGTTTATAATGAGGAGCAGGGCCAAAGAGTGGGACATTTATGGATCACCACCAGAAACATTCATTTCAAAACCAGCAAAAAACATTTCACTCCAGGAGAACGGCCTCATCAAACTCACTCAATAATGAATCTAAAACAAGTACAGAAACCTCTCCGAGGTAGCCAACACAATGTGTACTTTTATAAAAGGCATGTGCTAGTGCTACAATAGTGGACAATGGAAACTGGAACGTGAAAATAAACAATGTCTCAGATTCGGGGTTCCCCTAAACCGTTTATTGTTCTGTTTAACACAAGCGTGTATGTACGTATTTGTGGATGCGCATGCATTTGTATGCCTTTGTGTGCGCAAATACACTTCTGTGTGAGTGTGTGTGTGTGCGCATGTGTGTGTGTGTGTGTGTGTGCGTGTGTTTGTGTGTGAGACCGCCCCTCCAGAATTTCTCCAGGGATGTATGAGTGACACCGATAGCAGTCTGAGGCTCGGTTCCCGAAGTCAGGGAGGAGATTTACATCTATTGTGTTCGTCAGGAGTCTCGCTGGTGCGTCGTTTAGTCTCCCTATTCCAGGCCAGTTAATGAAGCTGACCAAGTCAGGCAGAAGTAAATTAACTTGGCTGATTAATTATTTATATGAAGCAGAATAAATGCCCTTAAAACACTGGACCTAATCATGAAGGGAGGTGAAAATTGAACTAAATGCAGATTTATAACATTGCATTTCATGGACTTAGGAGGTATGGTAATAGGGGGGCAGATAAGTCTTAATGTGGGCTTGGCATAGCAGGCCTAGATTGCCACTTTCAGCTCAGGACAACAAAGGGCAAAAACATAGCCGTGGATGAAGGGATATCCTCTTTCATTTAACCACATTACAGACTAGGTGCTATGCTGTACAGCTCATGCCAAACATTTAAAGAGGAGGTCATGAAAACAAATACATTGATTAGTAATTACAGTATGAGTTGTCATTACTGTAGTTATTATTGTCATTACTATATAATCGTGACCACTATTATTTCATTTTGTTATGTAGCTCAGATAATTAAAATACAATAATTTCATAAAGATAATTTGAACAAATATAGTATTGTTAATAATAATAATAATAATAATAATAATAATAATAAAGCTGCACTTAGTGCCTATAGTTTCCCTCTATTAAAGGATTTGTGTAGTCCTGGCAGGAGTAGTATCTGTGACTCAGCTAGCACCCTGTCACAGAGTGGTCGCCTTCACTTCCTGTTCTGCAGAGGAGACTCCTCTCTCCGAGTCACAGGCTGCAGTTTGGGCTCCAGAGTGGCCCTAGCTTTCCAGACAGATGTTGACCTGACTCACCCCTCCAGTCTGGCAGTGCTGCTCTTCATAATGGGATTTTCCAAACAAGGAGTGAGCAAGAGGAACACTGCGGGATGGGCGACAGCCAGCCAAAAATACAACTACAGTCACCCCCGTCTCTCCCCTTCTGAGATGCCAATTAGAAACACACACTTTCAGAGGAAAAGAAAGAAAGAAAGAAATCTAATAAATCATGCATTGACATTTTTCACCCTGCCTTTTTTCCAAAAAAACATCTTTTTCTGATAAAAATCCTAAATTAC